>NW_007579218.1:0-11252 GCF_000690725.1 Stegastes partitus
CGGATCACAGTCCCGCCGTGCGCGAAGGCCGACAAGCGTAGGGCGAGGACCCGTCCATCGCCGCTTGCGGCTTTAATTATTATTAATTTTTTAAAAGCAACTGTTTCCTCAAAATTAAGTGACTGTGACCAGTAGTTGGAGACTTTCTTTCTGGAAAGATCCATCCATCCATTATCTGTACACCTCTTAATCCTCACTAGGGTCACGGGGGGGGGGCAGGAGTCTATCGCAGCCAACTCAGGTCCTAACCGAAACGCGAACCGGGGATCTTCTAGCTGCTAGGTGACAGTGTTAACCACCGAGCCACCTTGCAGCCCCTCTGGAAAGATCTGTCTTCATTATTTATTTCACTTTTATTCTCTTTGTCCTTTTTTTTCTTAGATAATGAATGGAAATTTGCACCTTCGTGGCATACTTATGTTTAAAATCCATCACCAGGTCTTTTTTTTTTGTTTTCAGTTACTTTGAGGCAATTAACCTGTACACTTCTGATTCTAACTATTCCTTTACAGCCACTTAACTGCAGCCGTATGAGTGCCAAAATTGCTCCTCCATTCTGCAATCTTGAACTCACTGTTCATGTTTAGTAAAAGTGCGCCGCTTTCTCTCTCCACTTCAAGGGGTTGCGTGAGGTGAAATCATTGCTAAGTCCACGTCAGGGAGGTTATGAGGTCAAACCATAAAAATCTTGTACTTCTGCAACGATCGCCCTCTATAATGTCCATTTTAAAAAGTGAAACAGCATTAGGCTTTCGCTTATACTGAAATTAAAGACCTTCTTTCTCTTAAAGGAAAGTGGTTGACAAAGTCGAAGCAGCCAAGTGGACGGGCTACCAGCAGAGCGTGGCTGTAATTGATGGACACTTGGCATGCTCTGTGCGCCTGGCGATTTGTAGAATCCATAAAAAGAGATGTTGAGGTAATTATGTTTGTCATGATATATTGAAAGCAGGAATCGGCAACCTAATCAGAATGGCTGACAGCTGTAGCATACAGATGCTATCAGACCTCTTGTCCATGGTGATAAAATGAAAGCGGGTCATTTTAACAGGTAACAGCTGTTCATAGCTAATTTGTTCAATTATGCGCAGAGAATGTAGGCGGAGGTTGATTCTCTGCCCTCAGGGACCTCCTCTCTCCTCTCCCTTTGCTTCCAGAGTGTGCTGAGTAATGGAAATCCATATCCAACGAAAAACACCAGCGTGAACACAAGGGCCTGTGATGATACAGGATGTTTCTTTTATTTCACGGAGGACGGATTTTATGCTAATTGCCGCAAACATAATTAATTTCAGTGATCACTGGGCTCTTTGTCTTTCTGACGGTGGTTCGGTGCTGCCATTTCATGTAGTGCACTCCTCATCAATGATCAGCTGTGACCATATTAAGTCTGTGAGAAAGCAGCATCATGTGTCCAATGCTGGAATGCCCAAGAAACCAGAGGACAATCACACCCGCCTTGCTTTGAGGAGTAATGTCATCTAGTACACAGCAAAAACGCATTACGGGATGATGGTGATCACTCAGAATTGTAGCGTTATTGTTTGCGATGAGAGCTTATCTGGATCCAGATTGATTTAATGCCATGAAGTTTGCCTTACAGCTTGGGCTTACCCTGACCTTTTAGAGAAAAAAATTTGATTTGGGAGCCTGCATCCCGCGAAGCTTGCCAAGTCGCTGTGCCATTGTCAGTCCAGCACTTACAAGCCAGTGAAATTACTCCAACTAGTCAATTATCAGTGAAAACACCCAGCCGCTTCCAACATAAGCGGTAGCACAACCTAAAAAAAAATCCTCTGCATAAATCTGAAACATTTTTCATGTCAGGAAATCCTAACGGAAGCAGAAGCAGCTGTGGTGTCTTCTTCTTTGACCGTTCTCGTAATATACACAACAGACACTGATTTGTACAAATGTGTTGCGGATGATTTAACGCGTTGAAACACCGTGGATACACCACTAATTGGAACTGATAATTATGGCTGTTGTTCATTTCACCTCCTTAAAATTCTCTCTGTTTTCCAAGATCACTTTGAGATAGCAGGGCAACTTAAAAATACATTTCCTACCAGCACATTGTGTTCTCTCACAATCTCCTTCACACAATAACACACATACACACACATACAAAGTACACCCTGGTGAAAAGTAGCATCTGTGAGAGTATTTAAAAACTTGAATTTTTCAGATCATAATCCTAAACCAAACCTTTCAGATCTGACAGCAAGGGAATGTCAAGACAGACTAGATGGGTTTTTTGTTGTTGTTGTTGTTGTTTTTCCCCCCCTGAATTATTAACATGGAAATCAAACTGATTCAATCAGATTATATATAATCTTGACCTTTTTTTTTTTTAGGGCTTCAAAGTCCAAATTTGAACTTAGATTGTTTCAGACTTCTGTCTTTTTGTCAGGCTGTATGCTGTCTGTGTAGGAGTAGCTGTTTACTGCAGTACGATATATACACACACACACACACACACACATATAGTTTGCTATTAAAATAATTGATTTCATGATCAAATGTATATACATTACATTCGTGTGCTTGGTTTAGTGGAGTCATTGACCAAGGCAGAGGTTGAATCATTAATATAGATTAGGAAGTTTCACCTTATCAACATAATTAGCATAAGCTTCCATTTCTAATCTGTTGATTTAATGTTTATATAATTGTTGGTGTCTTGCCGTTTTGCAAGCCATAAAAAAACTCCACTCCTCTCCTATGGCTGGAGCTTCGTCCACATCATCTCCTCCAGTGATGGGAGCAGAGTTCAAAGCAGAGCCGCTGACAGTTGTAAGGCCAAAACCTCTAGTACGCCTCTTGAAATCCTCTGACAGAGAAATGTCAGAAACAAAAACAAACTCTGGCATTGGACTAGTAGGGATTTTTAACTCACGCTGAGTTTCTGCTTAACAGGTAAGCATGGTTCTTTTTTGTTGTCTGGACCGTTGCTGCGGGGGACGCTTATCCGTCTGCTTCCACCGCCGCGGTGAAGTTGACCACCGGCAGTTTTTCAGTGGCACATCACACCATTATTCTGTATTATGTTCTGTAGGTACACTGTTGAGCAGATCAGAAAGGAGAAGAAAACTCTGTCTTCTGTAATCTCTGTTTAAGATGTTTCAAGCTTTACTACTACATATGTTCACTGTTTTGGCTCATCAATTATTGTACATGTTGGCATGAAATTTGAACTGTCATTATCCTACAGGTATGTTTTCTTATGAATTTGCTGATGCCCTGCCACCAGGAGGTTGATGTCGGAGGGTTTTAGGCAAAACCTTTTAACAACTATTTGAAGAATTTGACGTGATACACACATTCATGGCATTAATCATCTCTGCCATGGTCTTTCTGTCAGGTTGTTTGCTTGTTTGTATGTTGCAGGATTACACAAAAACTACAAGGCCGATTTTGATGAAAGTTGGTAGAGAGACGGATCGTGGGCAAAGGAAGAACCCACTAAATTTTAGTGTCTGTGTCTGGAGAACTGTAGCGCCACCAATGGGTTTAAAGTAGGCTCCTGAATTCAACACACCTCATGATGTCAGTTTCCGCCATATTTGATTGTACAAAAAAGTTTTCACAAGTGACATTTTTTTTTTCTTTTTGCAAAAATTGGCACAGATGATCTTCAGACCAAGCCTCACAAAAGTTCACACACGCATTTCTTCCTATTCAAAAGCGTGTGTCCATCGCATCCAATTGAAACTGGCGGCAAAGCTGCCAAACAAATGGTGCGGCCGTATCTCATCAGTGCTTTAATCTTTTAAAACCAAACTTGGTACATTGACTCTGGACTCTGTTTTGAGGGAAAAAAACTTAACTGCATTTGACCTCTAAGGGGTGCTGCATTTGCAAAAATCTATTTTGCTCTACTGTAAAAACTTGCATATCATAGCATAGAGTAGACTGTTGGCCATGGAGGAGCTCTGTGCTCTACACATGTATATTTTGTTTGTTATTTTGCTACGTACCACACATATTTATACATATGAATAAAAGTCATGGATAGCTAATCACCAGGGACAGGTGTCTGCTATATTTAAACCACATGAAAGACTATGCAAGTGTGATTGGGGCTCAAAGAAGTCTGGCTCGCCATGTTTTTAAGAATGTATGCTGAGCTTCTACAATATAGGCTATCAAAATATGTGAAATATATTCACTCATCTTCATAGCTGTCAGTCAAAGACATTATCCTGTGAGCAGCCAGCAGCCTCTCATTATGCAAAATCAAACAAGGCAGTGGAATTGAGTTTGGTGTCCCAGAGTAACATAAGCAAATATAGCCTGACAACTCATATTGGAGAAGACTTAGAAGTCTGCCTATGCCTGGATATCAAGACAACGAAGACAACGGTTTGGGCAACTACAGGCATGAGATACCTTGTCTGCAGAGGGAGCAGAACAAACAACTTTCTAAGCCTCAAATCCACCAAATCTGAAGGAATACGAGGAAGTGCTTTGGTACGATATCCTTATGGAGATGTCCATCTGTGTGTGTGTGTATGTGTGTGTTATGTGTATAAAAATCCTTAGCTCTTTCATGAAGCAGTGAAGTCAGGAAGTCAGCGCTTGCATAAAATCATACTGCAGCTGGTCTCCCTAAGAACAAAAGTTAGACACTAATATGTATTCCAAAATTCCAGTTTTAATTGGTACAGCTCAGTTATATTTGAAATTGTGACATATGGTGATAAAAGACATAGACCCAGGTCACACACGCTACAATGGGAGACGACGCAATTCTCGGGTTACAGCGATCAGACATGTTGGGTCTAATGTGGTGCACCAGTGCCCTCCTGTGGACACACTCTGCTCTGCATTTTTTTGATACATCTGCTTTCTCCACTGGCATTTGCCTTAATGGCCTCTACCAAAAACAATGTGAAAAACTGGGGCATGGAGAGAGAGCATAAAGCACCTTGATTTTGAGCCACTATGCTGCGTCTCTGCAAAATTGTAACACCGTTGCTAAGGAGCTCACCCTCTAACTGTGTAGTTCATCACTTTAAATTATCTCATATCCGTAAAATGTCACACCCGCAAGTGAATAATGACAATGGAATTTTGGAACTATTGTACCATGAACAGCTTCATCCACTCTGTCCCAGAACCCATAAATATTACTTTTATTGTCCAGGATAGACTAAGTCTTTTTTTGTGAACATGATTTAACCGAGAACACAATGATGAAGGGCTGATTTGTCATCGAGGTATGAAGTTAAGATGTAGAGTACATTCACAGTGATGACAGCGTGCGTATACAGGTTGGGCTGCAAAATGTAACAGTAAATGCAAACAACTATTTGCTCATATTTCTTGTTAGTGAAGCTGTAGGGGAATTTACACCTCAATCACATGATAGATTTGCATGTCTGCTTGCCTTGAAACCTTTGAAATAGTCCCAGCACAAGGCTTAACCTTGATGTGCCCCTCAGAATGAGACATTTTACTTCCTTTTACTTTTTATCTCCGTCTCGCTCACAGCCTGTTCTGTAACCAAGGTCAATATGAAATTCAGACTTCTTTTTTACTCTGTAGCTTGAGGAGTTACATCATGACAATGAAATAGTGTTGCATGGGACTGCAAGTGCTAAAGCTGTGTCAAATCATTTTAAAAAACGCAGTTTGTATTGTATCACCTCTGAGTTTGCATGACGTAACAGCACTCTCCCCTTCACTCTTGTGTTATAAATGACTCGAGTTTAACTAAACTTTGGAAATGTTTGACTGATGCATGCATGGGAAAATGAAACATTACAGAGACAGAGAACCACTTTGGAACATAATGGATTGAATTTGACATTTTCCGTCAGCTTTGGTCCAAATCTAATCAGACAAAGTTTGCTACCACCGCCACAGCTAAGGAGCTAGCAGGGTGGTTGTCAGATCCAGATATTTATTACGGACAAAACATCCTTTGATCATGTTTCAAGGTTAGAGGGAAATTAATTCTCAGTGTTCTGTCTTATCCAGCTGTAACAGGCTGCTAATTATTTGATTTTGAGGACCTGGCCTCATCATTTTTCCTTTTGCTGTGATGCTGAATAAGTTTCAAGTACAGAATATCAGATATTGTGCTTTGAGAGAAATAAGCGCGTGCAGAGGGAGACTACTAAAGATTTGATAGGCTTTTATAACATCGCATTTCTCTTTTTCTGGGAGGACATTTTGGTTTGTGGTGTAATTCACTTTGAAGAGCATGCATAAAAAGCACGGGGAGAGATGATCATTTTCGGAACAGAAAATCTAGTTTTAATCAGAGCACCGGAGGTAGAGAAGAAATTGAACATTTGAGGTTATAGAATTTCATTTGATGTTTCTTTTTAAACATTTTTTTTTATTCAATCTACATATTCATAATCTTTCATAATGTTTGCAATGGCCTACGTGACTCCAAAATCACTTTCGTCTAACAGAGCAATCTGAATGATGAATTGTTTCTTCATACAGTTTACTATCTAATTGCAAATTGGGCTGCTTGAGCAGTAAGAAGCAGCCAATTAAAATCTACCTCTCAGATGTATCTGGTCAGATCCTAATAGCTTGAAAAATCATTATAAGGTGCTAAAAATAGCAACACCTGGATGGAGAGTTCCGATTGTTTGGCAAAACCAGATAGAGGTTACTGACTGGTGGTGAGATGCATGCACGGACTTACAGTATACTGAGTCGCGAGGATGAAGAAGATATCCCACTGGGATGGATGCTTGTGAAACAGGATCTAAAAACAGCAGATGGGACCAGTTAACAAAAGCATTTTAAATCAAAACACATGACTGGAAAGGAGTGTGACCACAACTGAAAACATAATATTTCTGCCTCTTGTCTGAGCTCTTTGCATATCATGAAAATGTTCTCCTTAACACTTCATTTAACACTAGCAGTGAATGTCTCACACCACCCTGTAAAATATGTGAACGTTTCCTCGATATCAACAAGAAAACACTATATTGTCCGCATTTACAACTTTAAAAGGAAACAAAACACCAGTGAAAGGAGAAATACTTCCTTGAATTAATGTGTTTCACGACTGAGCCGGTTACACAAATTTTCACTCCTTTGCAAAGGTAGCTGACAGGAAGTACAGTCATTTAGCATGACATTGATCTTATTCATAATAATAATTATAGTTATTTCTCTTTCTGACTTCACTCCTCAAATCCGCTAAGACCCAAAAGACCAGATCTGCCACAGGAATAAATACAATGAAGACAGAGATATTTTTGTTTGTTTTAATAGAGATCA
The DNA here is from genome assembly GCF_000690725.1 of Stegastes partitus. Classification (NCBI taxonomy): domain Eukaryota; kingdom Metazoa; phylum Chordata; class Actinopteri; family Pomacentridae; genus Stegastes; species Stegastes partitus. Next base: position 7,258 of record NW_007579218.1, read on the forward strand.
CTCTCTCTCTCAATCCATTATAAAATAGCAATTAAAAACTTTTTTTTAATTCAGATATTTACATATAAACAAGTGGCTGTGCAAAATTTACAAGACATTGGCAAGAAAGCGTCGTATCTTTGTCTCATTTGTCACATAATTCTATACATGAAAAATAAGACAATTTTGTTTTTTTATTCAAAGTTGTCAACAGATAGATCTACAAATAGCAAACCTAAGTATATACAGTAATAAAATTTGCCAATAAACTTCTTTTCATAAAATGACAAAAGGTATAAAGACCAAAATTAGTATGTGCACTAAAAATATAAAAAGTTATAAAGAGGGTATGTTTATCTGATTGACCCAATTTTAGAAAACTGATCTGTCAAAGTGCAGTTTCTTGCTCTGCATTTCATGTTCATCCAACATGACCTCCATTATTCATAAATATAAAAATCTGGACATACAACTTGTTGAAAAAAATGTGATTCACTTAAAGGGCTGCAATCAGTAACAGTTTCTTGATTTCTTACACCAAACACATCTTTAAAATTCACAGCCTGGATTTACTCCTGAACACCTCTTTAGTATCAATCCTAGTTTCAGATTTCCGACAATTTAGATTATTTTAATGGTACAAAAATCAAAAAATGTATTTTGAGAGGGCAATCCATCACCGTAAACATCCTGCCCGAAGATATTTTGCCAAAACCTATGTGCATAGAATATTGCACACTCTTATTGGAGAAGTGTTCCGTCATACGGGTGACATTGGTAAAAGGTAGTAAAATGACTCGAAAGCTCTGCTTCTCGGTCCCGTTATTCATGAAACAAAGCCAAATCCATATCTTTGTTTTCACCATGTAAATATTTCATTGTACTGAACTTCCAAATCTGCACACGGTGAGTTTACTGCCACTGAGCACACTTGAAAATCTGTAGACAACACAGTGTCTGTCGAGAGGATGTTCTGTTGGGGTTCAGTTATTTTACTGTCACTAAAAGAAATTACCAGAAACTAGTTGTGGTTGGGGAGTTGAGAAAAAAAATCTCAATTTAAACAATGTAAAGTCTGTTTAGTAAATGTGCTAGAATCTGGAAACAAGTGGATTTAACAACCACTATGTCAGGAACTCTCACCATAAACAAAACCCTACGATGGTGAGAGCTCTAATACCACCCGTACATCATGCACAACACATAAATAGTCATTTCTGTTTCCAATCAAGCACAGACAAACAAAAAACAAAAGCAAACAACCAAGCACTCATTCTACAAAATCTGGAGAGAACTGTTGGATAGATGAAATTACTTGATCAACACATTCTAATCCATATGGCTTAAATTGTTAAGAAGGCAACTCAGCAGATGACAAGACTAGTCAAGATTAGTCTCTGTAAAACAATCCACAGGCATTGCTAAAATATAGTATAAATGTGTGATAAATTAAAATCTCTGTTAAGGACTTAAATAAACAGAGTGTTTACTGAACACTTCAAAGAGATTTGCTGCTACAACACAGATGTCACTGCAATGACACTGACAGGGATTTCAAATCTGAAGTGCTCGGTTCAGTTAAAGACGTTTTATTTTTTTTTTCTTCTTGTGTGCAGCATGAGGCAGTGCATGAGTGAAGTGTGGTTGGTTGCAACTGGTCTCTGAAGAGCAAAACTGAGCTGAGAGGCACACTGAAATCAGGGCCGAGTTCCAATATTTGCTCCATCTCTGCGTCGAAAATACAAAAGGCCTGTGCTTGAAGAGGCTTTTAAAAGCTGACGTTTCCTCAGTGTTCCAGATAATTCTCTTCCCACAGACAGATGTCTCATAATTCAGCAGTGGGTGATCAAAGAAAGTACCGGCAAGGAGGGGTCTGAGCCGACGGTCAACTCTGCTTCCTTAATGCCACTGAGCTGAGCGAGACTAGTCCTTTTAAAATAGTGCTATTTGAGGAAGCCTTTATAGAGCAGGTGTGAGCGACTGGTCCCCTTTTCGTTCTCAAGACAGAAGAGCAGGTCCCTGAGGTTCACTCTAGTGATGCGCTGTCGCATAAACTGTCTGGAGCCTGTTCCGCCGGAGCCTCCGGGTTGGGAGGGGCCTGACCCTGAGCCCTGGAGGGTCAAACAAAGCAAACACCAGGAAGCCATTTAGTCTTTTATCGGCTGATTTTACAAACTTGAAACACTTATCTTTGGTAAATGATTCCTTATCCCTCACCTCTGCACTGGCACCCCGAAGAGGAGAGTCCATTTTCCGTTTTTTCCTTGGGCCGATTGCTGCCAGTGCCGTTAGGTTGGCTTCTCTCTGTCTGATCTGAGCCAGCTCTTGCTGCTGCATCTGGATCACAAGCAGTAACACATAGATTAATCTCATAGACTAACTCATCGCAATTCTTCACCATGAGAGCAATCACGTAGTCACTTATTTTAGCATAAACGTACCTCTTTGGCCTTCTGTTTCAGTCGAAGCTGCTCTGGGTCTTCTTGCCGTGACCGCGACTGCAGTAAAGTAGAGGGCATTTTAATATTTCAATGGGGATATGTTCAATTTATTAAATCGATTGCTTTATTCATTCGCTCACTCGTAGTTAGCATATCTGTTATCTGGTGACAGTTAGTAGCAGAGATATAATGTATATTAATGATGCTGACCCAAGATCACCCACTCAGCTTCTCAATGCAATTATGAGTGTCTTAGGATCCTTCTGCTCAATGATACTGTGTGTCCTTGTTCTAATGCTTTTACCTTGGCAGCCTTCAGGAGGATCTCTCTCTCCTGCTCTTCCTTCCTTTGTTTCTCCATCTGATCCAGCTGCTCGAAGAATTTGAGCTGAGTTCGCACATCGCTGGCCTGCTCGCACCGATCGTCCTCCTGAAGTTGGCATGAAGTGAAAAGTTGCAAGGAAGGACGGAAACATACTATTTAGACAGATCAATCGGTCTTGCTCACTCTCAGACTAGTGTCATGAATGATCACCTTAAAGGTTATGTTCTTCTGCTGGGCCACTTGTGACACTTTTTCCAGCAGGTTTTGTAGCCGCTGCTGCGTAGCATGGGAAATGAAGTTGATCACATCTGTGCCCAACTCGCTGACACCAAACTTCTTACCTGTTACAACAGGAGCGAGTGAGGACAAAGATTCAAGACTACGTCAGCCCACAGCAGAAAACGGGCTGTACGTTTTCTTTAATGTTTCTCACCAATCTCCAGAGCCATCCTGGTGAGTGAAGAGGTGGAGAGGAAGGTCTCGTCCTTACAGGAACGAGTCACCATGCCAACAAGCTCGGAGTTGGTTGCTAAGATACGGGCACTCTCCTCTGACAAGTTGACTCCTGCCATGGAGGCCACGTCGTTGATATCGTCGTCATCCCTAGATGAAATAAAAAGTGAAAAAGTGATAGGACAAACACATTGCGTACATGAATACAGCAAAACAGTTTTATTTCGGTGCAGTGGTGTCCTATGGGGGGGGAAAAAACAACTTCAAGATTCAAGAAACTGTGCTGCTTTAAGAAATTCCTCTTTAACGCAATGAAAAGAAAAACAAAATCAAACACAAAGGTAGACAAATGCCTCAATAACAGGCAGAAACAGAAGAAGAGTAGAAACATAACAATATCTGTATGTTTGATTTGTCTCACAACCTAAAACAGGACCACTTCTGAGAGATGTGCTGCTGCAACACCACTGACAGTTTTTAAGTCTGAAGGGCCCAGTTCAGCATAGTTCATATAATCAAAGCAAAAATCAAATGAAGTAATCAGGAACACCACTAAACTGTATGTCAAATGAGCTTCCTTATGTGGTATGAAAATCAAAATCAAATCAAGTTTATTGTCATTTTGCTGTACATCCAATAGAAATACAGGCAAGATGAGAGAGCGTTTCACCAGGATCCAATAACTAATAACTAAAAACTAATAAAATGTGCTGAACAATGAATTACACATAAATATAAAGAAAAGAAAATTTACCGCATCAATTTAAGACAACTTTCCTTTTTGCATTAACAAAATG
>NW_007579218.1:11562-39969 GCF_000690725.1 Stegastes partitus
CCGGTGCCCCCACCGGGACGCGAACCGGCAACCTTCTTGCTGCGAGGCAACAGTGCTTGTCCGACATAGATGTCAAAAGAAAATGTACTGTAATTTAAACGTCTTTGCACATAAGAACCTTTCGTGCCAACAATAGCGTGACCACTGTTTCACACATTTGATGAGCTTCGTGTGCTTGTGTCACTAACCTGAACGTTCCCCCTCCTGCTTCCTTCAGTTTGTTCTTCTGAGCAGCAGTAAGGGAAGCCTGACTGAGGACTTGTACTGCTTTGGCCCCTTGAACCAGCGTCTGCTTCACTGCCGGAACTATAATAGAAGTAAGTTCACATTTTACAGCTAGGTGAGAGGAATAAATTGGCATTACAGTTCTACAATTTCATTTAGCAGACACTTTTATCCAAAACAACGTACATCTGAGAGCAGATACAACACCAGCAAGGATCTAGTCAGGAGAAAACAACCTTGATAAGTGCCATAGGACAAATTCAAGTGTGATAGGGCGTTGATGCCATGAGCAGACTGTGTGGGAGGTAAAAGGATTTGTTTGTTTGTTTGTTTGTTTTCAGTCTGTCAAGTTGACAGACATTACCGAAAAAAATGTCAGTGTACATGCACTACACACATGAATATAAATTCTACTCTAGAATTAAATCTGAAAACTTTATATCCTACAATTGCATGCAGTAACCACAAGGAGGCAGCTCATTCATAGTGTATATGGCAAATGGATAAAAACACAGGTTCAGGGGTAACAGGTGTGTTTTTATGTTTTTCATTGACTTTCTTGCATTCATTTAGCATGTCAGTTTTTTCATGGACGTCTATTAAAGACTAATAAGGTTCCGAAGAAAGTAATAAAATACAATATTGAGAGTATTAGCATTGATTATACTTTAATCACTGACTGTATACTCAGATCAGTGTATGAAATAAATTGAGGAAGTGTATGTATTTGTTGAGCACACACCTGTTTGCAGCTGTTTGACCACCTGTGGCTGGCCCACAATGATGCGGCTGTGAGGTTGTCCTCTGAGCGTTACCATGGGAGACTGAGCCAGCGTCACTTGCGGCCTCACCATGGTCCCCTGTTGCTGGGGCACTATCTGCGCACATTCAGAGACAAAGAATGAGGAGCGCAATAAAAGCGCACACGAGAATTGAAATATAAACTCTTACATGCAAAGCTTCCACTTCCATGTACATGCCCAATCACTGCATTCGGATACAGGTATTGATTCCCCAGCAGCAGGAAAATTACCAGTCCGGGTTTACTGTGAGGCGTCTGAGTGAGGCTGATAACTGTTGTTTTGGTCGTGGCAGTGCTGGTGGCTGTAGTGATGGCGGTGGACAGAGGAGGTCGCAGAACCACAGCGGTGAGCGCCGTGGAGGCTGCCGCAGCAGGTTGAGTGCTTGGCTGAGGCAGCAGGCTGTCCTTGATGAAGGCCTCGGAGTCTGGGGTCATCTGGCGCAGTGCTGGGAGACTTCTCTACAGGCGGAAAGAGATGACAAATAAGAGGAGCACGTATTCAGTTTCATTAAAATCAATGAATGGTGTCAACACAGGACAGATGTCCTTATTGTAAATTATCAGTAGCTGCAACTGGGAAAGGCATTTCTATCAAATACTATAATTGAAACGAGCTGTTCAATTTTTACTTTTTGTCACTAATCATTTTTAAAATAAAGTACCACACGCTGTAGTGGGAAAACAATGAAGGAATTAGGGGGGGGGGTACTGCTCAAGATGTATATCGAGGTATTTTGATTACAGTAAAAAGATTTGATAATGTGATTATCAAGAAAACAGAGAAGCTAGGTCTCGCAGAGAAAACTGACATTTTATGACCTCTCATGACACTGCTTATGCAAACTACTTAATCAATTGCACTCGCCACACTATCAAAACTTTATAGCGACACAAAGATGTGACTGTTTCCAAATTTGTTATAAAGCAATTAAAATGCAGTCTGTGTAAACTGGAAATCTGTTTTGTTGGCCTCAAATGACTGTATGTGTGTGTGTGTGTGTGTGTGTGTATAAATATACAAATAATTTTTATTTCATTTTTTGCAGTGTCTAACACTGATTTCTATCTATCTATCTATCTATCTTTATTGTGTGTTTTTTTTTTTCTTTATACTTATTCTTTTTCTGCTTATTATTATTGTTTCCGTGTGGAACAGGCGCATAATGCATTTGACTACGTGTCGAATCTTGAATCTATACAACTATTTCTATTAGTCTTCACAACAGTCTTTATTTGCAGTTCTAGGAAACCTTTGGCATGCAGAGAGAATTGGGAGGTCCTAAGATTTGGTCTGACAGGGAGAGGAGGACTACTTGTTATCAACATTTGTACACATACGCTCAGTTTGATGTTTACAATAGCAAAGAACACTGTGTGTTAAGAGACAAGGCACTTGTTTTCTCTCTTTAACATCTTTTCATGCCCACTGGAACTGCAGAAGGGTTTTATAAGATGTTTTAACCTGTTTGTGTGACACAGTTGTGACACACAAAGCTCGAGCTTGATGAACTCATTCACATCACGTTAGGGTCACAGGCTAATTCCTTGGTCATGTCACTTTTTAACAAGAACTGGTTACGCAACTTTAGCTCCATTCATAGCACTAGTAAACCTCATATCATCGTTGTCTGTGTAAATGTGTTTGCTGAACAAAGTTGTTGACTTTCAGATCATTTATCATTATTGCATCAGTGTTGACACTGTAGAAGTCATTGAAAAGTATTTAATTATTTGCTCAAGTAAATGTAAAAACCTCCACTTTATGACAAGGTTCATGCACTAGATCTCTGACATTGAAAGCGTAGATTGTGGAGGTTAGAGCTACAAGTGTAATGCCTACAATAGTAAAAGAGCAAACCTTTACTCATATAACAAAAACCATAGATCAATCTATATGACAAGCTCTCATTTTCTTACTTGGCTATATATTAATGAGACCTCCATACCTGAGTGTATTCTGAGTTTAAATAAAGGTTGAAATGAAGAAACATTTGCGGGTCAGTCAATGATCAGAAGGTCGGCGGTTCGATTCCGCCCTGTAACCTGTGTCATGGTCGTTGTGTCCTTAGACAAGACACTTCACCCACCTTGCCTGGTGTAAATGTGTATAAATGGATTGTTTGAGGTGATGGTCGGAGGGGCAGAATGGCAGCCACGCCTCTGTCAGTCTGCCCCAGGGCAGCTGTGGCTATAATCGTAGCTACCACCACCGGAATGAATGTGTGTGAATGAATAATTGACAGTGTAAAGCGTCTTTGAGTGTCTAGAAAAGCGCTATCAATCTGATGAATTATAAAAAACATATTGATGCTGATCAGAGTAAAGCCTGCTTACGAGTAAAGTCTATGTTTGCCTTCAGTTTGCTGGTGACACTAAAGCTCAAAAGTAGAACATTGCTATGGCTTTTAATGCAAGCTCCAAATCCTCCACTCACCTGTACTACCTGGTGACTGGAGGGAAGAATCCATGTCATGTACATGAGTGCAACACAACCAAAGTCTTAGTCATGCCTTATCAACCATTATATTTGCATACAGTAGAAAAAATGTTTGGCTTCTCTTAGCAAATAGCACATTTCACTGATTTTTTTCAATAAACAGGCATAAATACAAGTCCTGCAGCAAAAAGACATAAACATTTGCCTCAAAGCACTGTTTTTTTTTCTCGCAAACTGCAAAGAAAGTGAAACTAATAAACATTACTTGTGGCATGTGCAAACCTTCTAGTTGTAAAATCTCAGAACTCCATTAACTCATCACACCTTGCTCAACTCATCAGGATTTGACAGGCAGGTCACAAATTCTCAGAAGGAACCATTAGCCGTCAACAGCTCCAGACCTTGATAAATTGTCTGAGCCTCAAACCCGGTTGAAAAACGCAACAACCATGGGTTTGGAGGATCTACGCGTAAGATTCATCATAAAGATACCTGATCATGAAAAACATCAGCGTCTAAACAGTCATTTTGGAAACAGTCAAAACTGAGCTTTTGGGCCACAATTTGTCAAAGGTGTGTTTGGAGAGAAAGAAAAAACAGCAGTTGTTGAAAATGCTTTCACAGCTGTTAAGCATTAGGATGGAAATATTTTTGCTTTGAAGTTGCGAAGCAGACAGTGAAATGGGAATCATTGCATCGATAAGGGAAAGAATTTATTCCACAAAATATTGTATATTTTAAACATGCTCTGCAAGACAGCCTAAAAATATCTCAAAACATGTGATCCAAGTGATAAACAAGTGATACACAAGAAAAAAATAGGTGAAAATTCCATTCCTTAATTAAAAAGATAAAAACTCTTGGTTGGCAACAAAAAGTTTTCAAGTTGGGATATCTACAAGAGGAGGGTTACAAAGTACTGACTAGTTGGGAACAACTAGATTAACAGATTAACATTTGAAAAAGGTCACTTTTAATGGATGTTTGCAGAAGGGGTTGCATTTTTTCGTCATGTTGCTTCAAAAATCAACATGTAATCTCCCCAAACGTTTGCACACGACAACGTCTGCTTGTGTGTCGTGGATCTTACCTTGAGGAAAGGTACAAGGTACGGCTGCGGTGAGGAATTGAGCTCCCGGTATAACCTACTGGTGAAATCTTCAGGCTCTATCTTTGCTTCCTTTAACAAAAAACAAAGAGGATGGATTAAAACAAAAAACAAAAATAATACTGTGAGCTAACCAAACAGACTGAAGGAAAGATGAGACAGGTATGAAGATGAGAACAGAGGGATCAAGACAGAGATCGAGGGAGGAGTACCAGCAGGTTCTTGACCAGCTCCTTGACGTTGGCTGTGGTCTCAGAGGACTGTTTTCCACTGGATGCCAGCTTGATCAGTGTGGACAGAAAGTTTCGACACTTTTTCACATTCTCCAGTGTTTCCTGCAAGCACACGACAGCATTGGTCCTCAATATTTACATCAGACTTTGATTACAAATACAGAGCACGATGCAAAAACATGCTCAAATTAAGTATCTCTGCAGCTCATATTATTTTTGACAGATTACACGGTCAGAAATATTCACAAAGTTAGCACTTCTCTCTTACAGCTGTGATAGCCGTCGGAGTGACAGGGGTCCCAGTGGCCGCAAGGGGCCCCACTCTCTGTGTTACTGCTGTGGCTGCAGATCCAGGCTGCACTGTGGTGGGTGTTCCTAGCGGCTGTCCCGTGGCGGTGGCAGTTCCTCCCATCATGATGGTATTCTATATGAGTCAGTACATTTGCAGTCATGAGATGAGATGCAAGAAAATGACAAGGTCAGAGTAACTGTTTTGACATGTCTGGTTTCGGGGCACAGTACAGTCAGATAATACAAGGACATAATAAAATTGTTTTCCAACATTTATTTTTTTTCAGTGAAGAGAGGAATACTGTGCATTTGCTGTCACATACATCTGCACATTATGTAAACATCAGCTTATCAGTGCTCTTCTGCCACTTCAACTTACATTAGAGCTTGCTATAAAATACGATCTGCAAAACAAACAATGAAAAAATAATGAGGAAAATGTATTAACCTTTAAGGGAATTTCCATGGCAACCTGAACATTCATAATTCACAGGAAAGATTAATACGACCAGCAAGGCTTTCAAAGTGAGCAAACAGGCCAGCCAGAGACAAAATGAGAACAACTATGTTGACCTTGATGCAAAATTCCATCCTTCCATGGTACAGCTATTCAGCAAAACAAGATGAGCGTACAACCTATGAAACAGACTCTAGCTCAGGAGAGATACAATTAGACCTAACTCTGCAACAGAAGTGAAGGTTTATATCAACTCTCGCATTCTAGGAACCTACTGTACAGCTGTTCCCAGCGGATGGACACTAACAGGATGAACATTTGTTCCTTTCATGAGAAGTGGAAATATTATAAAATGGAACATATTTCGTGTGTGTGTGTGTGTATATATATATATATGTATATAAAGCTTCTTCAGGCTGTATTCAAACCTTTTGTGACTTATTTGTTTGTGTCCTAGATAATCACATTTTATTCATTGCGTACTATTGGCAATCCGAACTGAGGCCAAAGCCTTTTTGAGCGATGCCAAACCATAATGACTGTAGCAAAATTTGTGTGAGGTTAGTGGACACAAGGAATATTAAAACCATTAGCAAAAAATGCTGTTTATGAAAAACGGGAAAAGCCTTCCTGGCAGGGTTGTATTGAGGTCATGGCCAGAAGAACCTCACTTCATGTCTAGATTAATACATGACAAAGGTAATTATGATGCTGATGCCATTGATGTCAATCGCCTCTCTGAGCCACAGAAGACGACTGTGCACTGGTTGTAGCAGTTAAACAATTCATGCAACTCCCACAGGAGAAAGAAACCAAATTTTATGTTTGCAGCTACATTTAAGTCAAATGGACTTCTCTCAAAGTCTCACTTGTGGCCAGTCAACAGCATGTTCATATAGAGAAAATGGTTAGTCAATAATTACAGAGCATTTATTGTCAGCACACACCAGAGCCACATCAGTTACCATTCTTTATGGTGGTGAATGACCCTTAAAGATTGACTTGAGACGATTAAACGGCATTTGGGACTTGGTAATTTTGTGCTCCAGGAAATAAATATCCCAAAGTGATGTGGGGTGGAGTTACCTGCAGTACAGGAGGTCTCTGCAGTGTGGTGGTGGCTGTCACAGTGGTCTGGACTGTGGAACCTTGCTTAATGATGGTGGTGGGGGTAACTGGGCGAGCCAGCAGTGATGCACCTGGAGCCTGCAGAACAGCAAAGGAGAGTAATGGAACAGATGATAATGTTGTACTTGATGTTTTCCTCTATGAAATGACAAAAAAATATATATGTATTTTAAAATATTCCTGTAAACTTATCGAATTTCACAGTCTATATGCTGCTTTTAATTGCCCTTCGAATGCAAAAAGAAAGAAAAGTACTTCTTTGTCCAACAGCAACTTTCCATTTTGGCAGTTTCCTTCGTTTTCTTCACTTATATTCAAGTCGGGTGCAAGACTAACGCCACAAAAGCTAAATAAAATCAGCACACTGGTTTCATTAATGTCTTTGATTGATCGTTTATAATGCAGAGGCAGAGTGTGCATGTGAAACCAGACAGCAGAGTAACTTGTGCTACATTATAAAATCTGTTAACTAGGGTTTCGCTTTAATATTTATCCTTAAAACAAAATTCTTTGTTTGATTTTCAATGAGACAGTAAAAGAGTATATATTTGTGTCTAAGTGCACTGATGACACTGAAAACTTCACAGAGTGGTTGCTGAAAATGTGTTCAATATGGTGACTGTATACAGTGTTGCTGTGATGGGATGACCAAACGATGCACAGCAAAGCCCTGGTATTATGAATGCACCAGTAGCACTTTCTCTCCCAATATGCTGATGCCTAAACTCAGGGTATCAGCTGGTATCAAGAACTGAGCCAAAGTGAGTGCTTTTCTCAGTTCAAAATCTGCATACTTTACAGTTCAGCACTGACTGACACCATTCTTCTGTGTGCACTGCGGTTTTAACTACACTTTACTTCTTTGCAATAAGTGAAGATGTTCATTCAAAAACATTCTTTAAACGTATGTTAATCTTATTTGTTTTTGTGAGTTTACAGAATTGTTCTGTGACAGCAAAGTAACAACATTGACACTAATCAGTGTTTCAAGTACATCTAGCTGCGAGCAAAGCTACCAAATTAGCTGAGTATCCATGTAAATTCTGATCCAGTACTGTATGTCACATTTGTGCACCACTACATCACATTAATGAGTCACTTTTTCTGTGTCTGACTGTGCGCATGTGTCCAGCAGGCTTGTACCTGTAGAGAAGTGATCTGGACAGGTGGAGTGTTGGTGGGGGCTGCAGGTCTTGATGCCATGGTGCTTTGTGACTGGGACTGAGCCTGCATCTGAGCCAAAGTCTGCTGGTGAATCATCAGCAGCTGCCCACTCTCACTGCGAACCAAGACCATGCCTGCATGTGACAAAAGACCAGGGGGTTAGGATGTCAAAGGTCACTGCTTTTCTGCCCTGATCGGTCGTAACATAACATTCTGTGCATGCAACTATGGATTTTCATGAAGGGGTATGAAACACTCACCTGTATTACGAGTGAGGCCATTGACAGGGAGAGCTACAGATCTCCAACCAGTCAGTGACCAGTCAGACCAAAATGAGCCACAAACATGGCACTAAAATCAAAAGCATTTTCAAGCCACAGCAAATCATGTAATTAGATGATGTAAGAATTCTTAACACAGCATTGTTCAAAGTCAATTTTCTTTCTTGTCAATGCAACTTTATTGTGGGCAAGTGTATTAATACACACTGGAGCCTAGTATTACAGTCAGGCCATTCTAAATCAAACAGGTGACCGCTTGTGTGATAGGTGGCTGGACTAATACATAATAATACACTGGCCTGCAACAAAGCAGCACAAGTTACAGAGAGGCTGCAAAGGAAAATTAAGCAGTAAAGAGAAGAATATGAGCAGCAAATGGACACACTATTAAATGTTGTGGTTAAAATGCTGTTTTATCACTCTGTTTGTTGTGGCTTATGTTGGTCTGACCACTGGACAGGATAAATCTAAACACAGCCGCCCTAACATTGACTCATTTCTCCTTATTGATGAAACTACACCTGAGCCATTCGTACTGTCACATAAGATCTGGATTCATCCCTTACATACCCCAAGGGTAAAATCAATGTCTGCCAGTTTTTAAGCAGAAGCTGAAACTTTGAGACGAACAATCTAACTCTCTTTAAACTAGGAAACACCCACACTGGATACTGAAGAAATACAGAGTAAAAAGCTGTTGATATGAGAACAGAGTGTAATTGTTTCAGACAACAAAAAGTAATAAGAATCAATAGATTGCAACAGAATGCTACTTTAATACAATATGGGAGGAATAAATTGGCCCAATGACCTGAAGGCTTTCAATCTGTTCTGCGGTTAAAATCTTGTCCACCACTAATCTGTTGTTTGTGGCCTCAAAAACAATCAATTCTACGTCTTCTCTGCTTACAAGAATGCATCTCTTGCCTCTTAAGAAAAGTCTATAAATAAAGCTAAAGTGCATTTGTGTTTGACAGCAACCAGGCTGACAACTTGTCGCAGCTTAACACAGGCTAAAAGAGACCTTGTTTCACATGTAACATGTCACAGAAAACTTCCAGATGCTCTTAAACTTTAAATTACCTGCAGGGAGTTGAATGTTTTGGATGTTTGTGGCGTTTTGTTGAGGCTGAGCGAGTCGAGGAGCCAACACCTGTGGAGCAATAGCTCGTATTCCACCGGGAGGAGTGGCAGCGATCGTTGACGGTACTGAAGTCCTCAAGTTTTGCAAAACAGTCGGACTCCTCACGGTCGCTGTTGTCCCTGTCGCAACAGGTGAGGCCACGACGTGGACACCGGCCGTGCTGGTGACACTGACGGCTGGTGATGTTAAAACTGTGGATGGAATACCTGCGCTTTGTAAAGTGTTCGTGGGAGTTTGCATAGGTGGCCTCACAAGCGTGACTGTGGGTACAGTTTTCACAGCGGGCTGAGACGAAATCACAGACGAAGTCACAGCATTTTGCGCATTTAAAGTAGTTCGAATAATAGTACTCGGCGTCGCGGACAGAACCGCTGCGCCTCCTTTGCTCACAGAAACAGGTCCGTTGTTGACAAGCGTGACAGCGGGCTGAGCGTTGTTGCCGTCTGCAGGTCCAACTCTGGGGATATGACAGTTCATCACCACGGCACTTCCATTCAAAGTTTGAACACCAGTCGCTCCAGGTTTCCCAACAGCAGATGTCGCATCTGGTACCACCGTAACAACTCCGCCAGCTGCCCCCGGCTTTGCCTGACTCTGAGCGGCTGTCACAGTCGGTGCTGCCGCCGGTGTGATCCCGGTTGCCCCATCCATGCTTGAACCGTGGGACCCCGCGCTGTTACTGACACCTCATTGCACTCCTCTCCGTACGGCAGCGGAAACACATGAAAACAAGTGGGGTGTCGAGCAACTCTCCGACTCGCAACAGTTTCGGGAGACACACAAGTAAAGCGAAGTGAGCTACAATCAGTTGAACAACGTGACCAAAATTAGCTAATGTTAGCTAACCGGAGTGCGCAGCTATCTGCTTTAGCAAGCTCTTGTTGTGAAAGTCCCATTTTGTTGCCTTGAATACTGAAATTACTACCTACAGCTGAGTTGCCGACGTGATTTGCTGCAGACTGGACCCTAGCCGTTGTGTTACAGTCACCTGCTGCTGTTAGATCACACTCCAGGGATCCGACTAGAGCACTAACTACTTTTTCGTCCACCTCTGTGTTGAAGAAAACATCATCCAGCAAATCGGAGCCCGCCGCCATCTTTGCCCAGCTACGCTCGTTCGTGAGACGCATGCGCCGATTGGATGCATTCTCCGTGACGCGGCCTCATCCGGCGCTCTGATTGGCTCCTCGGAGAAAATAAAGCTTGGAACAAATGGTAGAGAGCTGCAGTGTACAGTGCCAGCTCCGTCTGACCGATCTGCTGGAAAAGAACAACAGAGCTGTAGCTAGAGGGACCTTAGCACGTCAAGGAAACTCTCCGAACGTTTCTGCTCTATACACGTCCCCCACAGATTCCTTCCACAGTATCCAGTCGTTTTATATGCATTTGACTTTATCGTACACTCTGAGCGTCTCAAAATGGCTGCGTTGATGCTATTTTTCCAGCAGACCTGCAGCAGCCGCCTCACTGCTCACAGACAGAAGTGATGTTAAGCTGGTTGTCAAAACTCCTGAAAGTGCAGATCAACGATTAGGCTGTCAGTATGCGAAGTTGTTCCTGCAACAGGCTCCTGGAGGCTACAAAATAATAGTGCTTTTACCAACTTCTTAGAAAATTCTGAGAAATGTTCTCCATATAATTGCACATAACTAAACATATCATACACTGTCAAAATGAAGAATAAAAATAGAATAGAATGCAAAATATTAGCAATCATTGGCCACAAAGTGTCAAGTCCAGCAGTTCCAGGGACTGACAGTGATTTGCTGTCCTCTCATCGCCAGGTGAGTTGAGCCTCAATCAGTGGGCGTGGCTTCAAGTCACCTGTGGACGCCAATAAATTGTTCCGGGTTCCTCCATGACCTTAATGGTGCCACGTGATGTGAGTTTTTGTGGAAATTTATAGCAACCGTCCTGAACATTCTCCAGCCATGACTTCTACAAAGCTGTACATTGGTTGCAAGATATGGTTAATTTCAAAAGCCCAAAATCGTTATGAGGGGAATTTGTATACAATTGATAAAATGAACTCCACAGTAGTGCTTGCTAAAGGTGAGTGGTGCAGACCTGTTCTTCATAGCCTGGAAGCATGTCCAAAAAAAAAAAAAACATTTTCTTCTTACCAGTCAAGTGTTTTGGAACGGAGGGTCGACCCACTGACAGACCAACACCAGCCAGGGACGATGTCTATGATTACATCACTTTCCGAGGAAGTGATATTAAGGATATCTGCCTGTGTGAACCTCAGAGATCTCACCACGGCCTTCCCCCAGATCCTGCAATTGTACAGGTAAACGACAACCCGTAGCAAAGTATGTGAAGACCCAGATGATGTGTGTTAAATTGCTTTAACAACTCATTCTTCAGTCATCCAGTGGAAGCTCGTCAGGCATCTACTCGGCTCCTGGACAGCTTAGCCCCTTAACTATGCCCGCTTACAACCAACTCGCTGCCGGCTCGCTGCTTAATTCACAGTACGCTGCAGCTCTTGGCTTTGGTAAATCAATGAGCATGAACTTATTTCGAGTAAGAGTTACACTGCTATACTGTTGAATGGGTTGTTTTCACGCTGCAGTGTTTGGTTTTGCTCTTCATGCAGGGCCTGTGCTTCCAGGCTTGCATGTTCTAAGGGGCCCCATGGTGGAAAAGGCTGTTCAAACCCTCCATGTGGACAGATCGAGGCAGAGGAGAGGTGTGACTGCGTTCCGGACGCAGGAGCAGCAGTGGGACAGGGGGAGGCCCCAAAGGACCAGCGGAGGGAGTTCTCAGATCAGAAGAGGCACTGGAGCCACCAGTAAGCATGTAGAGTTGCATTGATAAAAGGCAATAAAATACTATGTCCCACTAACTGAAATAAAAGTGAAGAGCTTGAATCATTTAATAGTCTCGAAGTGTTTTCCAACACTGTATGGTGGTGGTGGGGGGTTCGGGGGATAGTACATGTCTGTCTGTGCAGTTGTGAGCAGTTAAAAGTGAGTTTAGATGCTGTTCTTGATTTGAAGTCAAGTTGGGCCCAGGTGTGACCACTTCTCAGCGGCAACCTTGGCAGCAGAATTGTGAAAACAGGCCAGCACCCAGAAGAAAACAAGGTAATTATTAAACATACAAAAAAAAAAAAAACAGAATTTTTGGCCTATAACTAAAGTTGTAACATGAAGTGCTTTTGTAACTTTAGGAGCTCGGAGATGCTGGAATCGTAGCAGAGGGCAGCTGATGGTGGATAACGGTCCATCACCCATCCTCAAGTTTGACACCGACTTTGATTTTGATTCCTCAAATGCACAGTTTAATAAGGAGGAGCTCGAGAGGGAGGTGCAGGACAGGGTGAAAGGTTGGTTAACCAGCTAAAGGGGCCACAAACGCACTGTGTTTTTCATCTGCTCATTTGATATATTCTTGTTGAAGGAAGGTCAGCTCTAAAGTTCCCCTACATTTAGGGCAGTAACAGAAAGACACATTCTGGAGCCATGACTTGGTTAACATGGCTGCACTTCTGATGGCGTTTCTCTTATTGTGTGTCACATTTTCACATTTGCATAGACCTCTTCAAAGATGAATCTCCATTTTGACACAGGTGCTTGCAGTTTGAACAGAATTCAACCTAAATTCAAGACCAGTCAAATGAGACTTTAAGCTATCTGCTAAAGGCTTTTTCACATCTGAAATAGTGAATCGGCCATTTAAGACACGGCTACGTTGCTTGTTGTTCCAATCTGTGTCCCGCCGCTGTAGTCACAGTACATGTTTCTGTTTGCAGATGGAAATTATGAGGTAGAAGAGAAAGAAAATGAGGGATTGCACTCTGCTGCAGAGGACGATCATTTTGGACCAAAATGCTACTACGACAAAGCAAAGTCTTTCTTTGACAACATCTCATCTGACAGCAGGTTCAGGTAATGGTGACAATTTTTTATCCTCATCATTTAAACAGTTTTTTCATTCTTTCTGTAATGTAGAGCTATATGCTTAAGGCTCTTTTTGTTATAGTTTCAGACTATCATGGGCAGAGGAGCGGAAGCGCAATCTGGAGACTTTTGGGGTCCCTGGAAGGTTCCTGAGGGGCCAAGGTTTCAGAGGAGGATACACTGGACGGAGAGGCCAAGGTGCAGCTCAGACTCTTGCTCCTCACAGAAACCGGGGTGGACAGCTGTAAAGGTTGACGTTTGATATCAAGGCACTAGTAATAATTTCAACCTCCAATGGTTGCTTCCCTGTTCTTATGGGACTGTTATCTATCACACTGATCAGCAGAAGTGGCTCTGCTGGTCCTGTATGAAATTATATTTTGTTTTTGTTTTTTCCTCCCAAGGGCACTTATCTTGCCCCCATTTTGTCAGGACTTTTTTAACCTCATTTTGAATAAGGTTAATAGATAGTGACAGGAAGAGTTTTGCTTTTTATTTTATTTTTTTCCTCCAAATGTGAAAATACTATTTAAGTTTCCACTTAAAGTTATTGTTTTGTTTTTGCTACATCACTCTAACATGTATTTTTCACGTAAACAAACTCTGGCTTTGCCACTTGAAAATGTTCATCTTATTATTTGTTCATTTATTTCGCAAGTTATTGCATACTCTAAATGTTAAAAATGAACTAAACATAAATGTATTTAAATTGTGTACATGGATTTACTTTGACATATTGAAGCAACAAGTGATCCTCATGTAAATAAACTGAATATTGCTGATGCATTTGTCACATGCTGTTTGAGGTTGCATCACATATTGTCATGGAGTCTGTGACAGCTTTATAGACTATCTTTAATCTGGGACAGTTATTGGTCTTAAGCTTTTTTTGTCTCTTTAATAATGAAGAATCTTTCAGATCTAAAGCATTATTGCAAATGTAAAATCCAAAATATATATGCTGTAATTTAATGCTTATGATTTTACAAGATATCTAATTTAATCAAACAGGGAAACTCTTTCAAAAAAAAAATTTTTTTTTAATCAATCCTTAATAAATATATCTGTAAAACTTTTTTTTTTTTTTTGCTCATCTAAACAGTAAGAAAAATGTTAAACACAAAAAATGGATTGCCATTTAAAAGAACTTTTTGATGTTTACAGTTTTGACCTATTTTTGACCTTTTTAAGGCTTAACATGCAAATGAATACTTTTTGAGATTTTGCTAGTGAACTATAATTTAACAACACAGGGGAAACTTGACAAAATAACATTTACCATCTTTATTCCTTAATATCTGTATTTATACTTAAAAAACAAAACAATAGTAAATATCTTACAGTATTTGACTGATTCAAATACTGTAAGAGTATTGTTGCATTGCAAAATAAATATCTTCAATAAAAAATTAAGGTTTTTGATGTGGACATCATTTACAGTTTGGCCTAGATAATTTGATTTAATATTTTTTTGTATATTTACTAGTTATATGTAACTAAAAACATGAACAATCAGTAAAATAGCGTTAAATTGTTAACAAAAAAAACCCACTTAGCCTCTTTAGACCTGAGCTCCTGTTTGATATGCATTGTTTATTTATTAAATAGCAAAGAAGAATAAAAAATATAAAGAAAATAAAAATCTATTTTAAAAAATATCATCATAATAAATAAAAACAAATTGTAAAAAAAAAAAAGATCTACTCTGGTAATATGGCCCAAAATCTGCTTATCATGCATGTGGACGTCAGGTCTTAAGAGGTTAAAACTGCTTTTTGTTTTTTTTCCCAGTGGAAGCGAACAATCAGCATAAATAAGTAACTGGCTTGTTATGAGAACTTCTCTTTAACGTATTTTAAGAGGAAGCTCAGCAGACGTCAGGGCCGTGGTGCTGCTTCAATAGATATGAACACTAATGTTTAAAAAAAATAAAAAATCCAGAAGAACTAAAATCAACTTTTGCAACAATTTCTTCCCACACTTGGAGGAGGAGCAGCGTGTCTCGCCTACGCAGACTGATTGGCTTTCATGAATCAAAGGATACCCTGTCTGGAGAGGGAAAGTGGTAGGCTACTCACTGTCTGGGCTGTACCAACAACCAAGGGAGAGGGATGCTCCCCTATCACGTAACGCTCCATTATCTGTGCCTTTATTTCCACGCAGACCATAAATAACACTTTCATCAAAACCCCGTGTTTAATTCCATTCACACCAATCACGTGTTTTCTATTTCCCCTTCCTCCACGACAGATATGTGGGCTCGTCAATACCCCTATTTCCTGGTAATGGAGAAACTATGTAACCAAATAGAGGGCTGCGCTCAAGATAATAAATATTAGAATAAAAGAAGCGCTTTTATTTCCCATATGACAAAATGTCGGTGGCGTTTTCATCGGTGCGCCCCAGGAGTAAAGGGGAGGTGACACAGCAGACAATTCAAAAGGTAAAAAAAAAAAAAAAAGAAGAAGAAGAAGAAAAGAAAAATGTTGAAGCGTCGCGGCGTTTGTGTTTAAATCTTCCAGTGTGGATGATGGAGTGTGTGATGCTCCTCCAGTACAGGGAAAGTAGCCTGTGGTGAATATCAAAGAAATGGCAACTGGTATTGTAACGTTACAGTCAAGTGAAGGTGCGAACCAAACAAAGCCATGATGCAGGCGATCGCTTTATTACCTCAACTCTGGCTGGGTCCCTGCTTTCTTATGATGCTGTCAGACTCGTTGATTCCTCCACAATCATTTATATATTTTTTTTCTTTAATGGGAAATTAGTATCAGCTTTACAATTTGCGACTTTGTTTGTAAGGATTTTATAGCATCAGCGTGGTTTAAATGGTTATAGGTGCATGATTCTTGGCAGACTTGTGTTTAATTGCTTATTATGTAGCCCTACACCTGCTTTCTTGAAGAAGAGGAAATATATAGGCTACGATTAGAAAGACAGGAAAAGGTAGGATGGAGGTAAAAGAGCAACAGAGGACAATCCTGAGCTCTATATGTTGTTGCTGTTATCCTTGACTGAACCGGATTGTTTCTTGTTAAAAGGCACAACCCATCCTTAAAACAGAGACTTTCAAACGATGTCCTAAATAACGGCTAAGAAGAGCTGCATCTTTATTTGGTTCCATTATTTAAAAAAAAAAAAAAAAAAAATGACCCAGAAAGAACAGAAAAAAACCTTGTTTGGTTGAAGTTCTGAGAATCCAGGACAGCAATGAGGAAGATGTACTGCACTGTAATGAGAGATATTATGAGCTGAAGTTGTTTTTATTGTCTCCCAAAGATGCTGGATGAAAATCATCATTTAATACAATGCATAATGGATTACCAAAGTAAAGGCAAGACAGCTGAATGCACACAGTAAGTGTTCTCTTCCGTAGCAGAGCCTTGTAAACATCATGGCAAGAGTAAAGCTGTGCTAAATGGTTCTCTTTTTGACAGGTATCAGCAGGTCCTGCACAGAAATCTTGTTTACTTGGCCACAATAGCTGATTCAAATCAGAACATGCAGTCACTACTACCTGCGGTGAGTCTGATTTGTGATTCAGGATCATGTAACACAGTAGACTCGTCCACTTATCAGACTAGATCAAATATCCGAAATGTCTGGACAGTGCACCATAGAAATTAGATGCACACAGAGTGTGAAAAAATCTGAAAATGCTGTAATCAGTTATGGCTGCTGTTTAAATGAATTAATATGTCTCTTCACTTTTAGCCTCCTACTCCAAATATGTCTATGGGTCCTGGAGGGATGGGCCAGAGTGGGGGACACGCTCCAAGCAACCTCAATGACAACATGGCACCAGGATTGCCCCCTACGTCAATGATGCAGAGCCAAATGAGCAATGGTGAGAGTACAGATCCTCTCCTCTGGTCCACGTGAACAATATTTCCACACAACAGCTCCATTTTTGTTGTCCGTCCCCTGTCATGCGTGCTTGTCCGATCCCTACTTTGATGCATGTTGGTCTGCAGATACAATGCCACAGTGCCTCTCTTCTGTACTGCATCACTGCTTGCAAGTATCAGCGGTTTTGTGTTCAGCTAATAGATAGTCAAATTTGTTAGAATGACTTTTGCTTTCCCCGTTTTCCTATTTCATTTCCACACACATCTTTAACATTCGTTACTCTATCCTCGTGCAACCACGCAAGCTTCCTGTAAAGATGAACTGAATGTGGAACCATTACTAACGTGATGTGGCCCCCTACATGGGAATCGTGTACTGGACGCTCTGACTGTGCTCGTGTGTCGTCAGGCCCCAGCCACGCTCCCATGCAGCAGCAGTCTGGTCAGGTGCAGTCGGCTATCCCCTCCGCATCCCTCAGCCTCCCGGCTAGCAGCTATGGTAGCTCGGTGTCTGGCTACAGCCACGCTGCGCCCTCCTCCCAGGCCAGCATCATCCAGGGCTCTGGGCCTGGTTATGGCTCTTCCTCCTCTTCTTCCTCCACGCCCTCATCCTCTTCCTCCTCCTCCTCCTCCTCCTCCCGCAGCAACCTCAACATGCAGTCCAACCAAGGTGAGCCAGGTGGAGCCCAATTATCAGGAATTGGTCTACTGGATCACTTCTGAGCTTATGAATGGAACACACCAGGACCCTTACTCTCTATATATAGACATATTCTTTGCACAATGATTTATTCATTTCTCTTTTTACATTGAAGCATATTGCAAGATTTGACACTTAAAGGAATGGTCTAATGACAGTAATACCTTTCAAGTGTATTGTGAAATATAGGGTTAAATAACTTTTGAATCACCTGAGTGTTTTCATGACAAACACCCCTGATCTCTCTTAAAACATTTGCTTGTGTGTATATCTACAGTGGCCGACTGGGACAAATGACGTGCATATAAACAAACCAGCTGCATATACATGAATGCATCGCATAAACAGAAATGCGCTGCAAAAGGAAAATGCTGCAAACACGGAAAACGCGCTGCAGAAGGACCACGCTCCATATACAGATGCGCTGCATAAATGAAAACAAATGCAAAAAGAAAACACTGCATATCCAGTCACACAACGGAAGTACCACAGACCTCTAGGGGCAGTAGTGAGCTTTTCACCTGAGAGGCTGTCAACGGTGAGCGAGAAAAGTAATGTTAGTTGAGGCTGTAAGAAAAGATATATATTCTCTCGTCTCCATGGATCAACATAAACAACAGAGAGAACACAGGGAAGCGCCACTTTAGCACCCATATAATCACAGTGACTGAAAAGATAAAAACTGCCCCTCGAGGCCTGTGGCACTTCTGTTGTGTGACTGGATATGCAGCGTTTTCTTTAGCAGTATGTATCTGTATATGCAACGCATTCATGTATATGCAGCTCATTTGTGTATATGCATTTGCCCCCGTCGGCCACCGTATGTATCTGCAGTCTTAAAATTCCAAGCAACCATCATACTACCAAACACATTCAGTTCATCAGAGAGGTGTCCTTCCTCCTCCTCCTCCTTCTTTCCCTTTTGCTCCAGGTTTAACTTTTCCTAATCTCTGACCCCTGACCCTGAGATGCAGCCCTTCTTTCCCTGGATGTCCATGTGTATTTACTGTACCTCTGTTTATGCACTGACTTCACTGGCTTTGTTTGCATTTATACTTGAGAGCAGCATCTTGAAAGCATCTCTTAAAAGAGATTTTTCTTTAAGAGACCTCTGACTGCTACGGACCTCGTTTTTGGCTTTTCCCCTGTGTCCTGATCGCCACAGACCTCCTTTCTACGTTTGTTTATTTGCTTAGTTCTGCACATTTCTGCCAGTCTCAGCTCTGAGAATGCGACGTATACGGTTGAATGTGGATTGAATTTTTATCTTTTGAGAGTAACGTGTGAGACTTCTCCCCCAATAATCCCACCTCCTCCCTAGTCTCCATGATGCACCAACAATCCACTCCACACTACTCCTCAGCCCAGGCTGGGGGCCCACACTATCAGGGACAGCAGGCCATGAGCATGATGGGTCAGGGAGGTCAAGGAAACAACATGATGACTCAGAGGCCCATGGGATCCTACCGCTCTTCCCAGCAAGGTAGGTGGTAAGACTTCTTTGTGCTACTTTGGTGTGGCGCTTGGTTCAGTGAGTTTGTTTGGGTTGTGTTTGACTGCATGATGGGTGGGCATGTGTGTGTGTCTCTATTTGTGTGTGTTGAGCTGACTGATTGAACTGGTCAACAGGTTTTGCAGATGTTCCCAGTGCGGGTTTTGGATGCCAGTCTCTAAGCTTTAAGGCTGTTATGAATGCTAAACGTGCCGTGGAAGCTCTCAATAAGTCATCGTATTATGATATCAGTCGAAGATAATAAAGCGAGGGTAATATTAAAAGTGTGCAGATGTGTCTATTCCAGTTGCCTCTCTGCAACTTTAAGAAGCAGACTGGAGATGTATCACCAGCGTCACATTAGGTTCCTGTCTCTGTAAATCACCTAACTTGCTATGTCAGCATGTGCCTAATAATAGCTCCCTCTGTCCTGTTATGTCTTTTTGAAGGGTGTAGATTTGGCATGCAGTAACTTAGATACGTAAAAAGGATGGAATATTAAATCCGGGGCAACAGGCCATTGTTGTAGGTCCTCATTCACCCTGACACTGTTGTCCTTGCATGACTGGATGGAGTATTTCCAGATACAATTGTTGTGTCCATAGAAAAGCTAGGTGACTTGCTCAGCACCCTTTTTCTGATTGGTTATTTAGCTGTTGTTAGGGCGACTTTATCAACTGTGACTCATCGGTCGTATGTGGAAGGAGAAGAGAACTTTTTGTGAGACTGTTTTGCTTTTGTTGCTGAAGCTAGGATGAGAGGGTTGTCTACGGTGCTGCTCATTTCTACGTGGAAACTTTCACATCCACTGTGGATTGAAAAGGCGACTAGACTGGTTCTTTGTTGCGTCTTCCAGAGAGATTTTTCTCTGCAGGTTTTCGATGTTCATCCGATAAAATCCAAGGAAAACAAGAAGTAGAGGAATCTGGAGTTTCTGCACACCATCACCAAGCAGAGATCAGATTCTCCCTCATACTGTAAACAGCTTTCTGTAGTCCTCATTTTCTCCTCAAAATTTACACTACATGGACTTTTTCATGGGATTATCCACTGTAGTTGCTTTGCTTGGAATAGTGTTTCTAAAATTTGGGGTGGCCCAGAAAGTGTTACTTCATATTATTACTTTATATTATTATTTCAAACCATAGCAAATTATTTCCAATGGATTGTAGTATACATTATTTTGACTTAAATTACAAGCACCATTATAATTGCCATATGAATTCAATAGCTATTCATAATAGCTATGAATAGTTATGAATAACTAAGTGATGGCCACAGTTCCTTTAGTGTCCAACTCAGCAGCCAATTGGTCCAACCAACTGTTTAACCAATCGTGGTGTCGCCTGTCTTGCAGGATCTGCACAGCAGTACATGGGACAAGACGAGTTCTACGGAGAGCAGTATGGACACACTCAGAGCTCCAGCGAGCCCATAAACCAGAAGTATTACCCTGATGGTAATCATGCACATCCATAAACTTCATACACACAGCTCTCAAACACACAAACCCCCACTATAGGTCATTCCATTTCCTTTTAGCGCTATCCCACAGGCCCTGAGCCAGATTTACTGCTGAAGCTTCAGCTCCTTCTCCCAACCATCATCTTTTTCTCCTATTGTGGGAGATGAAAAATACTAAAAGGAAAAAATTCGCAAAAGCCTGACATTAGTCTCAATTCTGTCTCCTGCCAGTGTGTCTGTGTCCATACTGTCCCCTTTGGTGTGCCGAAATTTCAGATTTCAGAGAGTGATCTAGCAATGGGTTGAGGAGAGAGCTTCCTCTGGGGTGTTTCTTTGTGCTTTGCGCATAATGATGAAAGGAGAAGCCTTGAAAAATGCAGTTTTGTGCTTGTAATTTTGTTGCTGCCCATGTATTATGAATGTTTTGTGCGAATAATAATTTCTCTTCTGTATGTCGGGGTTTTTTTTGCCTTAGCAGCGAAGTTGTTGCATGTGTTGAATCGTGTTCTCTCCAGGTCATGGGGAGTATTCCTATCAGCAGTCTTCATATGGTGAGCAAGGCTACGACAGATCGTTTGATGAGTCCTCGCAGCATTACTATGAAGGAGGTAACAATTGTTTGTTTTTTATTTTTATGATTTTTAATTTTTTTCCCTGCAACTTAGCACCAGAGTTTGCCCAAATGCTTCCAAACAAAACTATAGTAAGTTGTTCACACACACAATTAACAGCTGACAAGTGCGCTTGGCATGTATACCTACAGGTAACTCTCAGTACAGTCAGCAGCAGGCCCAGTATCAGCAGAGCTCTGGCCAGCAGCAGCCTTTCAGCCAACAGCAGTACTCCTCTCAACAAGGCTACAGCGGGCAGCCACAGGGATACGGTTCGAACAGCTTTTACAACCTATTGTGTGCATTCAAGCTAACGTAAACGCACAAACAAAACACAAGTACACATGAACTTAATGTGCCTCCTGTGCTGCAGGTCCTGGCCAGGGGGGATCATCTCAGTATTCTCAGTATCAGCAGGGTCAAAACCAACAGTATGGATCCTACCGCTCTTCCCAGGGAGGCCCTGGAGCTCAGGCGCAGAGGACCTACACCTATGAACAGGTACATGACCAATTCCCGGTGCATTTTAATAACTATATGCATTTATTCTGGAATTAAAGCTCATGGATAGACCGTTATCGATTTAATTTACACAACTATTCACAACAGGTGCTTCAAGTTAAAAAGTCTGCTTATGCGAGTCATACTGACACACATTTGTGTACGCGCTAAGAAGTTTGACAGATGAAACACAGCAGCCTATCTAGACTTCCTTTGGCCCTAAAGAACCAAAACTGTATTTGATCATGAGCCAAAACATTGTTTCCTGTTTCCTTATTGAATTGAGCTTAAAACATCCTGAAATTTGATTCATGTAGAAATAATGCAATAAACAAGGAAACTTAAAACGCTGGTGTGGTCTGTGTCTGTCTCAGTTCTAACAGAAAAGAAAAGAAGAAGTGAACAACACATAATATTTTACTGAATGTATCAATGCAG
The DNA here is from genome assembly GCF_000690725.1 of Stegastes partitus. Classification (NCBI taxonomy): domain Eukaryota; kingdom Metazoa; phylum Chordata; class Actinopteri; family Pomacentridae; genus Stegastes; species Stegastes partitus. The sequence goes on from NW_007579218.1 coordinate 33,792, forward strand.
TCTCTCAGTTTGAATTTTTCTTTTTTCTTTTTTACATTTTAGGGTCAGTACGGAAATTATCAGCAGTAACGCTGTTTTGCTGTTGGAAGAAAAAGTGAGATGGGAAGGTTCAACAGTTCCGTGCTGGGCTCAGCTATGGATTAGAAGATCTGGCTGCATCAGATTTATTATCCTTTCATTAATCATCATTCTCGCTAAAAATACATAATCTAGTCAAATGTGATGCTTCCCCCCCGCCCCCCTCTGTTTTACTCACTACAGGGTTGTAGCTGATGGCTGAAGGTGTGAAAAGCTACTGGTCATCTATGAAAAAGTCAGGGTGCTTGTAGAATCGAGACATTTAAAGTTAATATTCTACATTGATTAAATAGGCTACTAGAAGGGAGCAGAAGAGCCATTATGCCTCAGCAGCCTGCAAATGTCTTTTGGCCTTTCCTTTTACTTCTATTTATCCCATCGCCTTATTTATTGTTTATTTTATTTGACAAGGCTCTTTTATTTTCTTATAATGTGACACTGTGTTTTATTCTTGTTTTGGTGCACAGAGCAGGACCTTTGCTTGTGAGATTTTGTGGTTATAAAAAGCAAATTATCCTTTAAGAAAACGTACCTTGACATTTGTTTAATAGACTAGGTCCAGCTCTTGCTTTAATTCCTAGTAGAAACACTGTTATATCTCATGATAAGGGATATACATTTTACGACAGTGAAAATGTTGGTCCTTAAACCTGCCTTGATCAGGTGGTCTGTCTGTGTTAGTCAAACTGTGATGTGTTGATGTGTGGTTGAACATTATGTGTTTTCACTCTCTACATATGTCTTACAAAGGTAATGGACATACTAGATAGCTGACTGATCAAGATTTAAAAAAAAAAAAAAAGTGTGTTTCATCGTCTATGATAATCCTAAATCGTGGTAGTATTTTTGACACTATATTTTCAGTGGCATTGCTCTGCACATGCATAATGTCGCAGAGTTACTAAGTGTTACACTTTGATGCCATTCAGTAATGATTTTTACATGAAAAATGCATTGCCACTTTGTTGTTGCACTTTATTTTGCAGTGACAGTGTATGTATTGTCTGAGATTTTGTATTGTAGTGCCATTCAGGCTGTTTTCGACAAATGATACTCAAAAAGCCAAAGTACCGCAGGAGCAGAACAGTAACATGTCCTGCACCTCCAATTCAATAAGTGCAATACACTCAGTCAGTCATGTTGAGGTTGGGTCTCATGGTGAACTCACACTTTGTCATTGTTTGCCGTTTCTTGACATGCAGCGACGGTAAAGACAAGGGCCGGTTTGTCTCAAGTTGTTAAATGTTATGTTGCAGGTTTCAACTGACATGCGACATTTACAAAAAATATATTTCTGTATTTATGTGACCTATGGATAGATTACGTGAAGTCTTTCGTCACGACATAAAGCTTGCCTCTTTTTGTGTGAAAACTGTTATTATCCTATTTGGTATTAGATGAATGAAATAATGTTAAAAATAAGAAGTGTAGCAGGGGTATGGATTTTAGTTTACATGTCATACAAGTTCTTATTTTACATATTTATTTCAATTATCTATCTATCTATCTATCTATCTATCTATCTACCTATCTATCTATCTATCTATCTATCTATCTATCTATCTATCTATTAATTTATTGATTTACTTATTTAAAAGAAGTGCGACAACACCTCTAGTCATTTCACAAGTTTCCTACAGTTCGATCAGTAATAAGGATTATTAGTTGGTTGGTTGGTTGTGAGGGTCCAGCTCTGCAGTATCCTGTTGTAACTCAATTTACCTCGGAGGGGTGGAAGAACATAACAGTTGCAGTCATTTTGCAGGGGTAATCAAGAATGGGAGATTCTTGGCTGTCAAACAGCTAATTTACTATATACCACTCAACACCGACAATCACAGGCTTCTCTATATACTACAATGAATTGTTATAAGTGTCTCATTTTACTGTGAACTGAACATGTATGGCAAGTCTTCTCCAGTTCTATGTAGAGTGTCATCACCCGAGGGTGGTACGCCTTGTTTGTGTGTGTGTGTGTGTGTGTGTATGTACATGTGTGTGAGTGTGCGTTTTTGCACATATGTTAGAGAAGGAGAGAGTCAAGTTTGATGTGCATAATCAAAATATGAATGTTATCTACTTATCTATTGTAAGACTGCATTGCCTGATCTTTTCTGCTGTCTTTTGTTACTATTTGTTATATATAAAAAAATAAACTGACATCCACCTTTCGTGTGGCTGCGTTTCGTGTGTTTGTCAAGAAACTGTCAGAAGTGCATATTAAAAATATTCACCGTCCTTGGAAGTTTTCCCCTTTAATTTCTTTTCAGCGTTGAATCTTTTGCAATATGATTTGGCTTTTTGGGCAAGAATTTAAGAAAATACATATATTTTAAGTCAAAGTAAAAACAGATTTCTACACAGTAATGTCAACCAATTAAAAATGTAGAACATAATATAAGTGATAGCATAAGTGTTTACCAATTTCAATTTAGACTTTAGTAGAATACACTTTTGGCCGCAATTACGAATACAGTCGCAATCAATCTTGCACACCTTTTCAAGTCCAGCCACAAAATCTCAGTTAGTTTTACGTCTGACTCTGCATTCATTTTACTCTCTACCTTTACAAGCCTTCCAGGTCCTCGTGCTAAGAAACATCCCCAAATAATGATGTTGCCACCACCATGCTTTATGGTGGGGATGGCATGTTTGTGATGATGTTGGAGCAATGATTCACCAGTGACTGAACCTGACTGATACAGGTGTCTATACTACAATCACTTCAGACACATTCAGTGCACTAAGATCATTTCTGTTCCAAAAATGTTATAAATTCTAGCAGCAGTTGGCTACATCTCTGTTGAATTAGGTGAGTCACTTTAAAAGGGGTAAATGCTTATGCAATCACTTATTTTACATTATCTATAGGAAATTGACATTACTTTGTAGAAATTTGTTTTCAATGTGACACTACAGTCTTTTTTGTGAACTGCCAAATTACATTAACCATAATTCCACATTGAAAAGCTATAAAAGGGCAAAACTTCCAGGAGGCGTGGATACTTTTTTTTACACACTGTAATATTCTCATACTCAAAAGTCCATCCATTCATCCATCCATCATCCAACGACATAGATCACTATGGAGCCCCGGAAGGGCTCCATGTTGAAAAAAAAAAAAAAAAAAAAAGTCACATCAGTATCCATGAAGCATTCCCGANTGTGGGAGGATGCTGGAGAACCCGGAGAGAACCCACACTGCACGGGGAGAACATGCAAACTCCACGCAGAAAGATTCCGGTGCCCCCACCAGGACGCGAGCTGGCAACCTTCTAGCTGCGAGGCAACAGGAACTGTCAGAAGTGCATATAAAAAATATTCACCGTCCTTGGAAGTTTTCCCCTTTAATTTCTTTTCAGCGTTTTGCAATATGATTTGGCTTTTTGGACAAGAATTTACGAAAATACATATGTTTTAAGTCAAAGTAAAAACAGATTTCTACAAAGTAATGTCAACCAATTAAAAATGTAAAACATAATATAAGTGATTGCATAAGTATTTACCAACTTCAATATAGACTTTAGTAGATACACTTTTGGCTGCAATTACGAGTACAGTCTCAATCAATCTTGCACACCTTTTAAAGTCCAGCCACAAATTCTGAGTTAGTTTGAAGTCTGACTCTGCATTAATTTTACTCTCTACCTTTACAAGCCCCAAATAATGATGTTGCCACCACCATGCTTTATGGTGGGGATGGCATGTTTGTGATGATGTAGTGTTTGGTGTTGGAGTAATGATTCACCAGTGACTGAACCTGACTGATACAGGTGTTTATACTACAATCACCTGAGACACATTCAGTGCACTAAGATCATTTCTGTTCCACAAATGTCATAAATTCTAGCAGCAGTTGGCTACATCTGTGTTGAATTAGGTGAGTCACTTTAAAAGGGGTAAATGCTTATGCAATCACTTATTTTACATTCATTATCTGTAAGAAATTGACATTACTTTGTAGAACTTTGTTTTCAATGTAACATTACATTACTTTTTTGTGAATTACCAAATTACATTAACCATAATTCCACGTTGAAAAGCAATAAAAGGGCAAAACTTCCAAGAGGCGTGGATACTTTTTTTTACACACTGTAATATTCTCATACTCAAAAGTCCATCCATTCATCCAACAAAATAGATCACTATGGAGCCCCGGAAGGGACATGTTGAAAGGAAAAAAAAAAAGTCACATCAGTGTCCATGAAGCATTCCCGAGGGCTATTGTTCACTACGTATAAAGTCTATCAGGATGGCCAGGTCAGAGTATGATTTGCAAGTAGTGTGTCCCCTTGAGCTAAGTATCCTTTTCAGATCCCTCTGGCTTATGTGAAAACTGTGCCTCTTGCTAAGCACTGCTTGATTGTCTTTAAATTTTAGGCCGATTTTTAAAAATAAAACTCAATAAAACTCTCATACGGGTGAGTGTCCTCCATTGTCTTTTCTCCATACTGCCAAAAAGACCCAGAAGTATATATACATACAGTTTTGCGAGAAACTTTTGCAAGATCCTGAGAAAGTCTTGTGAGATCTTGCAAAAGATATCTCTATTTTTTTGTTTTCCTCTCCCTGTTTTTTTTCTTTCTCCATGTCCCTCCCGGGGTTCCGTAGATCACAAACCAACATGAAGCTACTTTTAAATTACTACAGAGAACTCCACTAACAAGAAGTCTGTCAATTAATTGAAATATTAGCTGGTAACCCAAGTATCTTTTCTTTTCTTTCAATGTGTGTCTGCACATGAACACACATTCCAGCCCAGAAGGTGGCAGTAGAGGACCACATGGCGGCAGCGAAGAGAACGTCCCCAATGTCCCTTTACAGCTTCCGTAGGTGCAATTCTTGTAGTCTGTAAACATGTGGTGGGTAGTTGCCGTGTTATTGAACATGTAAAAAACAATTTACAAGGACTCTTTAATTTATAATTTTACCATTTATCTGTCTGTCTAGTAGGTCGCGGTGGCACCATGGTGACGCTGACAAACAGCCGTTAGCTAGTTTTAGATAATAGCTTCCAGCGACCTGATGAAGGGCATAATGTTGGCGGCGGTTTCGAGGTTTAAAACTCCTCGTTGGTTCTCCTCGGACCTGTTTTTACGATGCTTTTTAGGACATGCGGCCATGAGGGTCGAGTTGAGGTTTTTAGCTGTCAGTCGCTCTCCGGGGTCAGCGCTGTGGAGCAGAACGGCAGCTGGTGTCAGAAATGTGAGCACCTCCACGACTCTGTACGACAACAGCCGAAGAAAGCCGAAGAAGAGAGAGATGTCTGAAAAGAAGCTGGTACGTGTTAGAGCCAACTTTATTATCATTTTTTTAAACCTAGTTTTCTGTTTAGTACAAAGACTATAACCAGAGAATAATGGATTCTAAAACACAAGTAAAACTTAGGTGCATTTTGTGATTTAGTTTTGAAGTGAGTGCAGCCCTGTGCAATATCACTGAAATACCTTATATTTAATATCAATATTGTGTCACACAGTTTGTGCACTGTTTCTTAAGTTGACAGTAGGATCTTTCTTTTCTTCTGCAGATTTACTATATTAACAATAAGATAGAACTTAGAGCTCGTGCCACATATTGCTCAAATTACATAGCATGGGAATACATGCAGAGCATAATAGAAAAGCAGTATAACAATGATGCATTACTGATTAATTAATTTATGTATTTATTTTACAGATGCTAGAATAAGATTAGAATAGAAAAGTAAGTAATATTAGCAATGAGTCAGAGGTAGTGAAGTAATATGCATGATCATGAAATATTGCAAGTAATATTTAGATATTACACTTGATTATTAAGCTGATATTGCACAAACTTTTTGAGGAAAATAAAAGTGCAAATCACACTGTATTATTGTTCAGATTTGAGATTTAAATACAGGCCTGACAGTAATAGCTCAGTGCAACAAAAGTGAGTATTTAGCTTTCTTTTTCTACCTGTGCTTTTGATGGTAGACTTAATCCTCTTTGGCATGCAGGATGTCAAGTTTTTGGATTTCTGTCATTCTTCAGAGGCTTTTTTTTTTTTAAGCTATCCTTGTGTTCTAGCTTTCTCTTTAAAACACCTCAAAAGTGTTCGGTTGGATTCAGGTCAGCCC
>NW_007579218.1:40842-124067 GCF_000690725.1 Stegastes partitus
TGTTTTTTTGTTGTATCAATTAGCAAAACATTAACAGACTGGTTATTACTTCTAAGCAATCCACTCTAATGTTAATGTTGACCACTTGCAAACTATCGAAGTTGCTTGAAGCATGGGTTCATCACTTGTGTGATCTTTTGTTGATGTGGCCCACAGACCCGTCACTTCGTAGACCATCGCCGTGTGAAGCTGGTAGCTGGTTCGGGCGGCAAAGGGGTCTGCAGCTTTCACAGCGAGCCTCGAAAAGAGTGGGGTGGACCAGATGGAGGGAATGGAGGTGATGGAGGAAGCATCGTTATCAAGGGTAAGCTGGACTACAAGAATGTGTACTGACACTAGCCTGTTTGCCGTCCATATATTACAATTTCCCGTCCTGTTTTTACACAAGATATGGTAATTATGATAAAGCGCAAGATTGCTTTCCATACCGGTTTAAACATAGCTAGATTTTGTTGAGTATATTGAACAATTAGACGTTACCAGGATTAAGAATTTGTTTTGTCAGCACAATCACTAATAGAGCAGGTTTTATTTTTTATCTTGCCAGCATGTGCTTCATCTCTAGTCTTCATTTATTTGCTTTCAGCTGACCGGTTTGTCAAATCATTGGCGCAAGTGGTTCCTGTTTACAAGGGAGAGGACGGACACTCAGGGAGCAGCAAGAACTGTTATGGTCGGAACGGCAGCCCAACATACATTTCTGTGAGTCCCTTCATTTGATCATTGTTGGAATATAACCTGTGGACATTTTCACAATGTTTCTAGCGTGACCAAACCTTTCCTGTGATGTTTTTTTTATTTTTCATTTCTAAAGGTACCATTAGGAACTGTGGTGAAGGAGCAGGGTAAAATCGTTGTCGACCTTGCTGAGCATGGACAGGAGTATCTGGCTGTGTTTGGAGGAGCTGGAGGGAAAGGGAATCGATTCTTTCTGTCAAATGAGAACCGTGCCCCAATGACGGCAACCCCAGGAACACCAGGCGAGGAGCGGGTCCTTCAGCTGGAGCTACGGACCATGGCCCATGCTGGACTGGTAAGAAGAAAGATGCCTTTTCAGATGAGAAAACTGGAAAATGACTTTTCAGCATTGTAACTGTATTGAACTGCTTTTATTGTCTTTTTCCAACAAGGTTGGCTTTCCAAATGCTGGGAAATCCTCATTGTTGAGAGCCATCTCTAATGCCAAGCCTGCTGTGGCTGCTTACCCTTTTACAACACTCAACCCACATGTAGGAATTGTCAAGTACAGGGATCACGAGCAAGTTGCAGGTTGGTGAAGCAAAACATCCATATTTTATAGGATTCTTAGTATTTCCTAATTTTCAATAGTAGAAAAATGTTGTTATAGGATCTCACTCTGGATAATTTCCTGCTTTTGGGATATTCATTCACATTTGCTCTGTGCAGTTGCTGACATCCCAGGTATCATTCGAGGAGCCCATCTAAATCGAGGCTTGGGCATCTCCTTCTTGCGACACATAGAGCGTTGTCGTTTCCTCCTCTTTGTTCTGGACCTTTCAGCTCCAGAGCCCTGGACGCAGCTCCAACACTTGCGTTATGAACTGGACCAGTATGAGCCTGGTCTGTCCCAGCGGCCTCAGGCTATCATAGCCAACAAAATGGACCTACCTGAGGCTAAGGAGAAGTTACAAACTCTAAAAAACCAGGTCACCCAGAGGGTCATCCCGGTATCGGCTCTTACAGGACACAACACAGAGGAGCTCATTCTCCACCTGAGGGAGTTGTACGATGGCTACCTCCAAGGACATGGTAGCGGGACAGACAAACCCATCAGGTGGTAGGAAAAAATATGTCAGATATGTTGATGATATATATTTATACGGGTCGATATAGAATGTGTTTAAATTGCTTAATAAATGTATAAACAAAACATTTTAGTTTTTTTTTTTTATTAATGATTTTCGCTTAATGCACTGGATTTCTTGAAGCGTTTATCATTGCTTATAACAGCTTTATGATGCACAACTTGTCCAGATTTTGACATATATTTCATGTTAAGAGATACACTTTTTAATTTTAGGTTGAACAAAATACAGTCAAAGATCAGGCTGTTCAGTCTGCAGAAGTTTATCTTTGCAAGTAAAGATACCAAGGATACTCCTGTCATCTCTGGAGGAGAACAGTGACAGAGCATATAAATATAAGATAGACAGTAATTAAACAAGATTGGAAGAATAAATACAATCCTTGAATTTACCAGCAGAGGGCATGCATTGCACATAATTCGTGCACAAAATTACATTTTTAATTGAACCTTTGTGGTAGTTAAGTAACTCTAGCTAAGTAGCTGTGTGGAGCCTAAATAAAGGCCTCAGAGGGCGTCTTGTGATGTCGCTTATTCAATCGTTGTCTGTGTTTCTGCTCAGGCAGTAACTCCTACTTACTGGAGAAACTGTAGTGAGTTGAACACATTTAATGTTATTTCAGGTGCTGTGTTGTACTTGAGGATGAAACGGCTGATGATACTCTTGCCAGGAGCCGTGAAAGGTCACATATTGTACACCTTTTTAGCAAATTAATCCAGATGTCACACGTCTCCTACAGTGTGTCATTATAGTTTTTAAAACTCCACATACGGCATTGATGGTTCATTTCACCATGAATGTATGACTTGTGGTTTTAGGGCTGTTTTAAATGTGCTGTTTTGCTTTGACAGCCAATGAGCTGCTGCTATTCCTGCCCCCTTCAGGAAGAACAAGCTGTCTGGCTGGTTACATAACACCTGAGTCAAATTCTTACTGGTTTGTAAAGCTTTGAAGCGAACTATTTGTGGGGGTGGATTGACGAATGACAAAAGAGAGTGTCTGTTTATCTTAAAAGGTTTTATTTTACACCTCTGAGTTTATAAAAAACACAAAACACAGTAAGACATTTATTTGTTTTAACAATTGGGGCTCTTTAATTGATGTCCTTAATGGTGAAAATGCTGCTTGTGTGATGTATTTATACATCATTCTTGTCTCAACAAGTGCTACTTATGGCAAAAATAATTTTCGTTTTGATGGTGGTCTATACTATAGAGACCTTTTAAAGCACAGCCTACATCACCCTCCTCCTTTCGGGCTTGATGTTGTGATTGATGCAGCTGTTTAATATATTCTCTTTATGGACTTTGCATGACTGATGGAAGTTAAAGGATAAGCAGAGAGAGAAATGGGACTGAAATCCTGGGAGATTATTTTCATTAACATCATCATTTGGGAAAAACGTTTGAAAGTCTGATATGGCAGTGATGTTTACATACTTATTTGTACTAAGCGTATGTACGTACTGTATAAAAGTGTATGAAGTGTATTGCTGTGGTATTTATAGCTGCATAATCCTGCAGGTAGGGGGCAGAAAAACACCAAAACAAACTCCTCACTCACAAGTTTTCTGTACACGTCCGCAATGACCTGAGTCATACATCACAACATTTATAGCTGAGGTCTGGTACAGTGGCCACACAAATACAAGCAACGGCTCAAAACCTATTTGATCATAACTACAGGAAGGATTCCTCTTCAAACTGTTTGAACTTGAGATGTATTACTTAGAAGTTCCACATATTGATCCCTGGAACAGACACTGTTCTTCTGTTTTTGTTTTGTTTTTTTATCAGTCACAGACAAACACTTGCCTCTTTCCAGTAATAACATATGTCACATAGTTGTTTGGACTACGAGACAGGTAGATCTTTATCAAGAAGAGACTCCAAGGTCAGAAACTACAAATACTTAGGAGAGTATAACAGATATATAAACAGACTCTTAAAGGAGAGGAACGTTCTAGGTGAGAGAACGCTATCTGTGTTGGTGAATTAAAGCAGCAGTAGCTGACTGCATGGACTCTGAAAGTCCTTTTTGGTTGTTGTAACTGGCTCAGCTTTACAGTCAGTTTCATCCATTGTTCAGTTGATACTTGTTTTTCCATCTCCAACGCTGCCTCCAGCGCTGTCATGACTTCACCCCAGTTAGGCATCTTTGAACACCCTCACCTGCCTGTCGGCACAGCCTCTGATCTCACGCATGACATGGTAGGATGGTTCTGATGGTGTCAATCACTTTAATGCCATCATCATGTGTGGTTTAAATGAGCCGCGCCTAACTTTTACTTTGTTGTTTTTCCTTTTTCATTGTTGTTTTTCATCCTTGCTTTTTCAGACATGGTTTTGGATCATCTTGCATAAGACTTTCAGGTGGAAAGCAGCACTCACCCAGTGTCCTGTTTGTGTCCCACTGGTTCCTTCATGCTGGCTATGTACCCAAGTAAGCAGCTGCATCGTGGAGCTGCAAGGTACAGTGTGCAAATTTGGAGCAAAATCAACTACTGGCAAATTTGGGGGCAAAATCAAGTTATTACAGGCCCAGCAAGGGGGAGTTACACTTTCTGACAGACAGAATTCCATGTTGCTGCCACAGGACGGTCCATTTGTCACATAATTTATCATAAACATACTTTTGCTTTCTTAAACTTCATTCACTGCAAGTCCAAGGTTTTCACTCTTCACCCTCTTACAAAACCGAAACCTAAATTTAAGAGCAAAAACTATGTGCAGAGATAAAGCCGATAAGAATGGCATTTGAATTGGAGCCGTCGTTTATTTTGATAGGTGGTTCCTCCAATAAATGAATTAATTTTAGTACGAGGTGAACACTCAGGACGGTGTTGGACATTTGGTGAGTCTAATTTTGAAATGAATTTTGATGCATCCTTCAACTTTACAGTTCCTGAGGAGGGGCTTCAAAATATTTTTACTGTACAGGTGTCATGGTTTATTAGACAATAGTCATGGACACAAGTCATTTTTTGTGTAACCACAAGGAGTGAGTGTTTTACAGATTGATAAAGGTGGTAATTGTGAGACACTTTTGTATGAAAATACTTGTTAGAGAGGTCTAGTGTTAAAGTAGTCAGTGGCATCAGACACAGGTAAACGTGTGTGTGTGAGATTCGATGTAAATAAAGATATTTTTACATGATACATTGATATGTGCCTATATGCAAATTCACGCATGCACGAGCTTGAACAAACACACACACACACACACACACACAAATGCACACACGCACAGTCACACGTCTTTCATTAAGCTACAGTCCAAACAGCCAACACAAAAGCTGGTTTGGCAAGCTTTTAAAAGCTGACTAGAAACACCATGGAATTATCATCATGTGTTCCTTTGAGCTCTTTATTTACACAAGACACACCTGCATATTTGTTTAATGCTAGAGTAGGTTAGCGTCTGCTATTACTCTACTAAATCTGTTTTGTGTCATGATTACTCAACAGCACCCGGACAACGTCGACCTTTCAATGTGTGTACTTTAATTTCAAGTCCAAAACAACCACATCTATAGTCACAGCAACAACAAAAAAACAACCAAACAAACAAAAGATCACTTCAACCAATAACCACAACCAATACCAAATATAACAAGCTTCAAAACAAATGTGCACAAAATGTATTTTTTCTTACATTTTTAATGTTCTTGTAGAAAAAGCAGTTCAGCTTGGTGTGTTTTTGTAAACATTTTTTTTTAAGTTTTGAGAAAAGTTTTACAGCTTATAATGGGGTCAGTTTTAAACGTAGAAGAGCCTCAAAGAGAACCTTGTGGGGTTATTGTGAAAAGTATCATTACCCCTAAATAGAAATAGATTCAAATAAATAAAAGTAAGCATAAACGCAGCTGTAAAGTGTCAGAAACCTGTTCTGACTTATTCAAAGTTCCACCAGAAACTTTTTCTTTTTCCAAGGAACTCCCCAAGCAAGCAGGGTTCCTTTAGGATCCCCAGAGTTCCTCAAGACTCTCCTAATTCTAAGAGAGCGGAGTAGATAAAGGACCCGTTTGCAAAAGCTAAAACAAAGCATGAATAAAAAACACTGATCCTGAAATGAACCCTAAGACATCAGAATATAAAAAACAATTGCTACTGTAGGCAATCATATCAATGGTTAATGTAGCCTCTGGTTTTGATAAACGACACATAACAGTAAAAAACAAAATAACACTTTGCTGCTTCAAGTCAAGTCGTGTAAATGCTGTGATTTGAGATTCTGTGTCACCAAACCATATCTCCACACCCCCGACTACATAACTGTAGTTCTGTGTGACTTCTATTTTATCCTATTAATATTTGCATTAAGACCAAACGTGCAGAAAAAGACCTGGCCTCATTAAATAGAGTGCATTCTTGATGTTCACGTCATTCATCATGATTTCTATGTAGCAATTAAATCTATTGTCTGTTTCATAGTGCAATGAGTCCCCAAAATAATTAAACAGACATATGGCTTAGTGAGGATTATGGGAGGATTATGTGACACATGTCTTTTGTGCTAAATCAAAGGTAAAACAAACTAAACATATTTGAAGATATATTTAGTAACCGTTGTAAATGATAGTAGGTCACCATTTCTGCATTATGGTCCACATAATGTCATTTATCAGTGCTGTTTCAATCAGCTTTCATGTCTGTATATTTCTGTGTGAACTTTGTTTTTTAATCAATTGTCATATTTACACTGATGATGTAGAGGTCTCAAAAAAAATCATGTATCAAATATGATATACTTGGTGTTACAGGGTTGAAAACTCTTTTGTCCTCTAGAGAAAGACATAATCCTTAGGACACTATGATAATCCTGGTGCCTCTTTCTGAACTCACGGTGATCATCAAAAAGTGCAGTGTTTGTTTTTTTATCTAGCACTTCCATTTGCTACATTTTTTTCTTTGTATGTGTTAAAAAAACAAACTGTTCCTTGAAGTCCATTCCTAACGAGCCAGTGTTTTGGCTCATTTAGTGTCCGTCATCAGCACTGTTTAAATGAGAATAGAAAGTGTAAATGTGCCCTCTGGATATCCAGAGTAGTCTAAGTCAACAAAGGGAGTCCTGCTGCTGGCCAATCCCTTGAGTGTCTGGTTTTTCCTGGCTGAGAAGGTGGTGACTACGCACGGCAGTAAGCTTGATCGATCCACGAGCAGGAAAAGCAGTGAGTCTGTGTTGCCCTTTTTTAACAGAAATCTGTGCATTTCTGAGCATTCGATAAACAAAAATATATCTATTATGCTTGAGTAAACAAAACCCCAATTGACAGTTTTGTCTGTGATTTTTCTTTTGAGCTGGCTGAACTCTCTTTGTTAGGTGTCAAAAATTCCGCTATATAGGATAACTGGTGCGTACTGCAACATCCATGTTGGATCCTCCCTTTTATTCATTTGTCCCTCGACTACTCTGTAACTGTCCTTTTTAATAGCAGAGAAACACTGGGAAATCCTAAAATAAAGACTTTTAAAAATAAAATAAAAGTAACTTTGAACAATGGTGCCATGTTGTGTCTACTTTTGCTATTTTTCAGACATAGAGTGTGTCTTTCTGCTACAAAGGTGATACAACCTGTTGTGAGTGAGTAGGAAGACGCTAAAGGTGACATTTATCCTTGGTTTGGTGACTTGATTAAAAAATATATACAATATTGCAGCATTTACAAATAGGATGATGTGTTAATCAATTTTACGACTTTTTGCTTCTGGATCACAGTTGTCATCTCTGATTTTGTGCTGTGGGCAGTGGTGTCACCAGGCATGCAGACTGAGGCCAGGTCACTGAACCTGTAATCCAGTTTCAAGTTGAGGTCGAAGGGCACATCAGGTATGGAGATGGCATCAAGCTCAAAGTCGTGTTCTTCATCTCCCTCCTCGGCGTACACTTGGGGTGCATAGTCACCCAGTTCCTCGCCTGGTGTCTCGAGAGCGTACAGGTGCTACAACATTAACGAGGAGCAAATAAAGAAAGACAGTACATTAAAAAAAAAAAAAAGAAAAGCGCAGAACTCCCCTAGTGTTTCAGGATTGAGTAAAATTCTGTCATTACCTTATTTAGCAGGATTCCTGCGGTTTGTGGGTTATATTCCTCCCAACTCTTTGAAAATTAAAAATAGATAGTTGCATGAATTTTCAACAACAGCAACAGAAGTCTAATAACAACAGATGTCACGCGTACGAGAAAGCAGCTCATAGAGTAAGATTGCAGTACCTCATGCATGGATCTTCTCCACTGTCTCATTCCCATGGCTGATGATGCACCCATTGACTGGAAAATCAAACATTTAAATTGTTTGAATAGAATTTAAAGAGCAGCCTTAAATGTGACAGGATTGCTCAATAATAATAATAATCATATCAGTACCGCGTATTTAAAGTTTCCTCGAGAAAAAGAGCTCTTTCCTTGGGCTTGTGCGCATCCCGAGTAGATTTGCATTCCTTCACCTACTGAGTCAGTCACCGACTAGGACAAAACACACACACACAAAAGCTCTTGAAAATCAAAAGTACATAGTTGTTCAGATTTTCTAGCTTCTAAAACATACCTAACAAGAGCAATAGAAGTCTAATAACAAAAGGTGTTACATGTAAGAGTTCACTGTTGAAGTTTGTGGAAATAAAAAATGATCAGCTGTAGAAATTTAAAAAGAAAACAGCTTATAGAGTAGATTGCAGTACCTCATGCATAGATTGTCTCTGCTGTCTCATTCCCATGGCTGATGATGCGCCCATTGACTGCAAAGTCAAGCATTTAAATAGTTAGAATAGAATATGAAGGGCCTCAGGATGACCCAGTAATAATAACAATAACAATAATAATAATAATAATAATAATAATAATAATAATAATAATAATAATAATAATAATAATAATTTCAGTACCCTGTATTTATAGTTCCCTCGAAGAAAAGCCGCTTCCATTGAATTTTGTCTTTGGCATTTTAAGTATTCTGTCTGAGCTTGTAGTCCTTCACTTGCGGAGTCACTCACCATCTAAAAAAAAAGAAAGAAAAAAACCATAAAAGCACTTTATTGTTAAAATAATTTGAATAGAATTTCAGAAAAGAACAAGGCGAGCAATTTTGTCAAAAAATCTTATGAAAAGAACAAAATTAAAAGTGGGGTTCTCTTTGACTTTAAACCCCAACGTCATTTGTTCTGAAAAGAGATGAAAATAAAGCAATGTTTTAATTTAAATCTATTTGTGAAGTTATTGTAAAAGGCTAAACAATATCCTAAGGCATCTGGGGGACTCTACTTTTAAGCAGCAATTGCTTAAACAGGAATACATTAACTAGTATATTTTGGGAAAGATTTTCAGTTTGGGTTTGGTGTGCTAAGAACAAATAAATCTTAATTGGAGTTCAAAAGCATAAAAATAGAATACTTGAGTTTTATTTTCTTTCTTTTTTTTTTTTTTTGCCCACACAGACAATAAATAGCAATAATCTATTTTAGTTTTTTGTCCTTTTATGAGATTTCTTGACAATACAAACACCCAAAATATCACCTGATTCTATAATATAAAGTATAATAGCAGGTCGTGATAATAACAAATAATAATATTACCCATTGCAAATTATGCCGTTGGTCTTGCTTTCGGATGTCAGTTTGGGACATGCCGTACTCCGCTGACTGACTCCCTGACACTGTTGTTTGCTGAGTGATTGTCTGCAAGTTTTGACCGCCTAAAAATACCTGTGAGGGGGGAAAAAAATCCATATTTGTAATGATTCATAAGAGATGAGGGTGAGAGAGAGGTTGTTATAACATTAATGCATATTACATGACACTACTTACTGGGTTCATCGTTGAAGTTCTCACTTGAGATTTTTTCACAGTTTGGCTCTGTCCCCCATTCTGACCGCCTTTTGATGACTCAAAATTCACCTTGAACATGTGAACACAGTTTTATGTTTTTCCACAGTGACTGTCATCAGTTATATTTACATTATTTTATAAATGAATCCTGTTGTAGGATAAATGCCTCTTAATTTAATAGGCACGTTCACGTTTAATTGCATACTTTAAAATGACAAGCAACAGCCAAAATGTGTGTCAGCGTGCATATGTGTTTGTATTGGCTTACACTAATAAGCAAGTGCAAGTTATTTGATAACAAAGGTATTTACTCTGCAGTCAGTTCCTGGTTCCTCAGTGTTTTGGATCATCAGATGTTGTTCACAGCCATCAGGTGGTAACGGTACTTTCTCTCTCTTACAAGTCATCAGAAATACCATAAGTAGCAAACCTAAAGTGTAAAGTCCACACACACAAATACGTACAGTGTTATGTCCCTAATGGGGTTGCCTGAGGAGTTACTTTATACTTCAGTGTAACTATTTAATGGGGAAAACTGTTCAATCTTTAAATTTTCTTGATACACATCAAACAGAATAAGTGTTCTGAACATGTGACCCACCTGCTAAGACTAGCATGCTGAGAAAAGCGGTCCCCAGCGCCAAAGTTCCTGCTGTGGCGCTAGAAGCTTTTCGCAGACGACAGTTCGGCCTTGTTTCATCGACGCAGTTGCACACGGTAACTGTCAGGCTGTGGACAGACGTCTCCCCCTGAAGGTCAGTCACTTCGAGGGGCAGCTCGTAGACACCAGAGTGAACTGTGTTGTCTTTCACCAGGTTCACTGAAAACCCTGCACGTCCGAAATGAATACACAATCAGTTATTTTGTAAAATGTCATTGTGAAATACTGATTAAAACGAGACGTATGCGATGCGATCTTGGCTACTTTTGGACCCCGAAGGAGTTGTGAAACTAGACTTCACCTTGCGCGGGCTCAACTTTCCACTTGCCCTCAACATCTCCTTGGAGCTTGAACGTGAAAGGTCCACCGTAGGGTTCCCCATCCAAGTCCAACACTGTGATGTTGCCCTGAGAGGGTTTTTCAGACTGGCAGATGTCCAATGTGCTTTCAGCTAGTGATGGAAGATTGTCATTCTGATCGCCAACCTGCACGCTGAGAGTTGCGGTGCTTGTCATTGCAGGATTCCCTGGTGACCAAAAGCAAACATTGTGTCTTTTGAATAATGTGACGAAGCGTATATGATGAACAGAATGCATACACTCCTCCAGATCATACCATCGTCAACAGCATGTATTGTGACTACATAGACACCGTCTTTAACGTGGGGTGACTCTCGGTCTATGCTCTTTGTTGTGGTCACTTTTCCAGTCTCTGGATCCACTGAAATCCAATCAGCTGGATCCTCCCCTTTGACATATCTGCAACACACGTGTTGTGTCAGACATTTTCAATTTCTCTATTGACATACAAATGTAGAACACTTCACAATCTTGTAAGACTGGCATGTAGAAGTATCCTTATGACTTACTTAAATGTGTTTGCACTGGCGACGTCAGGGTCTCTGGCTGTAAATGTCTCCAGATATTGTCCCGACTCACCATTCTCAATCACCATAGCGATTTTGTTAGATTCGTCGAAGACCGGAGCCTCATTGACGTCCTCTACGGTCACAGTCACCACTTTGCTGGATGCTCCTTGCATCTGCATTGAGCCAGTCGCAGATGCAACAGATGTGGCACTACTAAAAGTTTCTACTTTCCAGGAACTGCGGTCCACCACTTTGCATAAAGAATAGGGGATCTCATTCTCCACACTGATCGTGATGTTCCTCAAAGGACCATCTTCAAAGCTCAGCGGCTGTAAAAGCAATAACACGTTGCCACAATTTAACATCTTATCTTGAAGGATTTATTAAGAGTTGAGGTTGAGT
Organism: Stegastes partitus; assembly: GCF_000690725.1. Lineage (NCBI taxonomy): Eukaryota > Metazoa > Chordata > Actinopteri > Pomacentridae > Stegastes > Stegastes partitus. Next base: position 52,423 of record NW_007579218.1, read on the forward strand.
AATGGAACATAGTTGTTGCGGATCAGACATTTTGAATTTTTTAAAACCACCGGACAAGCAGGATTAACAGTAGATAAATAAAACTGCATAACCACCATCAATGCATCAACCACCTATATGCAACAGTCATTTCAGGAATTCAAGATGACTGTGAATTGTGGTCAAAGGCATGTGGCTCAGTTTTTCCGTAATTGCTTTTGAAGATACGAAACATCTTGTGGTGTATACAAATTAGCTTGTAGAGATCAGTTTAGTGTAATGCCAAGTCAGGTCAACTGTATTTATAGAGCACATTTAACAGATGTAGGACAACCAACCAAACAAATATGGAGGCCAAGACCCCACTGTGTTATTTACATGAATTTACCTGAGTAATTTAAATAGACGTGATCGCACACACACACACACACACAAAAATACCTTGTCCACATACAGTAGCCCGTCGTTTGTCGTCTCTTCGGTAGTGATTCTGAAGTTGTTTGCTGCGTCTCCTTTGATGTGGTATTTTGCTCTCCACGCCGCTGTACCTCTGGTGTCGTCGTCTTTGACTTGCAGACGTGAAACAAGAAAGTTTTCCATTCCTTCTTTCACACTTCCTAGATTCTAAGTTGAAAACAAATTTTTTTTGTTTGTTTTTTTGAAACTGTTGTATTTTAGGCAGCAGCGGCCGTTGCCGCGCTCGAGGTAACCAAAACACATAATTGCTCACCGTCTGTTTTGTGATCACGGGTATGTGGTTGTTTCCGTCTTCTATGTTGACTATGATGGTGCAGGAGCTGGAGAGCCGTTCTGGCTTTCCGTTGTCTTTGGCCATCACAATAATTTTGTATTTCTCTGCTCTCTGAAGAGTTAAAAACACAGCTCAGGTTAACTGTAAATTAAACATCAAATGCACATTAATCAAATTTAAGAAAGTTCAAAGATTACATTTTTTATTTTTAATTGACACCATCAATCAGTTAGTCCTCTGACCTCATGATCCAGACATCCATTAAATGAAATCATTCCAGTTTGAGTGTCAGACTTCTCGATTAGGTAGAATTGCAGGTCGTGAGGTTCAGGAAAGACTGAGACTATTTGATATGACACGCTTTTATATTCCTCAGTGCTGTCTGCATCTGTTGCTTTAACGGTAATCACGTTGTGGCCTGTCGGGGTGTCAGAAGAAAGGACTTGTTTGTTTTATTTCATTCTTGTTCATTGTGACAAAGGATAATTTTAAAATAGTAGCAGTGATGATCACATCAGGAAATTGTTGAAAATGAAGACGTTACCTTGTTTTGTTGATTCTTTGATGGTGACCTTGTACTCTGTCTGCTCAAACTGTGGAGGGTTGTCGTTTGCGTCCTTAATCTTTACCTCAATGCCCAGCTGTGTGTCGATTACATTTTCGCCAGCCAACGCCTGAAACGTCAGCTGTAGTGCAAAGGCGAGACCTGTGAAATAATGCAACCCCCTCCACCACGCTACCAAACACACACCATTTATGCTTTCCGAATGATTACTGTGACATGTTTGGTAAATTCTTGCTGACCTTTAACACTTTGTATTTCTCATAGTCCACAGGGCCAAGGACAGTAATCTCTCCTGATTCATCGTCAATTTTTAATACATTCCGGGGTTCTTCATCAACACCTTGTCCGTGTATCTTGAATAACCAGATTTTTTTCTCAATCTCAATCTGCAGTGAACACAAAACACAACAACGGCAAATGATAATGATCTGTAACGTTCTTCCTGCGTCTCATCACATGCACTTTTTATATCATCGCGTTGCGGTTCGCTGTAGATACTCACAGTGCCCAGTGAATATGGGAAAGGTCCTTTATAGCCCTCATCAATTATAAAGGAGTCTATGATCCAGTTTCTCTTTTGTCGCTGCAAAATTTCTGAAGATGACACGCAGACTCCGAGACACTGCAAAACATCACATTTCTTTGGATTAGTACATATGGGATGTACTGTATGGCTGTTATTTCCAAAAAGGTTTTTTTTTTTTTTAATACACTGAACATCACTTGGTGTAGAATTTGCTAACTGTGAAGGAAAAATGACTTTCCCCTCAGAAGTTAGGCCTCTGGAGGTGATACTGAACTTTTACCCTATTACTCCCAAGACACCCTGTGTGCCTCTCAGGGCCAGATTGCACCAAGGCGCCAGACTATCTATTGTTTTCCTCTCATCCCTAAACCTAGAGATGGTTCCGACTGAAGGATGGTGTAAGACCGAAGGTGCGAGAGAATCCTCAGAACTGATGCTGGGACTGCATGCGTATCACTTCTGATATCAGTAAACCTTATTTCAACCTAAGTCGTCCGAGTCTCCGGTGTGTCTCTCTGTGTCGGGTTCCACATCCTCCGTCAACCTCTTCAAGAATTCCACAACACTAATGAGATGAGTGATTTATGATTTCATTTGTAGTCTCCAAATTGCCTTAATTGTTGTACCTACTTTTGAATGCTGACAAAAATAAAGGTCACGTAAGTCTCAGGGTTCTGTAAGGTCTTAAACTGTATTATACAGGGTAAAGTGGTAAATCATTCTATTCTTATTCATATCGTTTTCGTCTTTAGAATAAAATTTGATTTTAAAAACAAGTCAGTCTGACGCAGCAGAGAGCAAAGATAAGTAATGATTTAAATACCAGCAGGTCTGCTATCTAAGACAAAATCTTACCAGCATGACTAGAAGACAGAAGGGTTTTGACTCCATGGTGTATCCAGTGATGTGTTGTTTTAGAAGTCAGTTCCTCACAGACTCTTCTTTCACTGCAAGCTCAGCTGCATGTCAATGCGAGCTTTGTATCCAGGTACCTGTGAGAGGGAGGGCTGTGTTAAAACAATTGATGTCACAAGTTTCAGCCAAGCAGTTAGGGAACTTTATCAAAAGTGGGCGTGCACAAAGTGCTACGTCTACGTGTGTGTTCCCAGGAATATAATCAGAATACGTTACTGTCTGTAGTGACACAGCTTTGATTATTATGTCTTTGAAGCTCCGTTTTAAATGTGATTACAAAGTGTGATTACATGTTCCATGTCAATGGAAGCACAAGTAAAACAAGATGTACACAGTCAAAGTGGATAAAATAGATGAGAAATGTTTTCTAGGTTGACAAAAGTACTTTAAAAACAGCCACATCACAATACAAGTGGAGCTTCAAATTGTTTGATTTGATATTATATGAAAAAAGAATTATAAAATTATTATTTAAATGAGCATGCAAAGTATACGATGTACACAGTACAAATGCATAACAACCAGCCTTAACATACGGCAGACGTAGCACCTAACAGGTTCAGTCCCAGTTTGGACAAGGCAGACTACGTTGTGCACTCATTTTGTGGAGACATGCATCATTTCATACAGTCGCATAGTGGACAAGTATCCTACTGTTGAGTTAAATCCCCATAAGATAAATCTGATTTTTTTTTTCGAATGAAGACTTTGTTTAAGCTTATGATAAGGTTAGGATTAGGTTGCTGTAAAGGTCAGAGTTATACAAATATTCAGTGTAAGTCAGTGAGTTGAGTGGAAACACGCATGTGTTTGCATGTCTGTGTGCTTGGGATAATTATTACCTTGACAATATGTAATTTAGTTTTTTACTTTGGCAAAAAAAAAACTTGAACCTACTTTTATTTCCTGTTGCTCTTGTAGTCCAGCCCAGTTGATGATATCTGACAGAATTATGACTCGCAAAATTAACTCTTTCTTTCTTTCTTTCTTTCTTTCTTTCTTTCTTTCTTTCTTTCTTTCCTCTTGTTTGCTTGCTTGCTTGCTTATTTTTTTTGGGTTTTGCCTTTTTACGCCACACAAGCTTAATCGGTAAAAGTAAGGAATGCAGACGTGTATCTTTTTGTACAGTTTAGGACAGCTTGACACAACACTCTCTGTATAAGACAAATGGAAAATCTCTTAAACATTGTGTCAAGATTATATAATGTGCAAAAAACTACAAATAGCAGCACAGACTATTACAACAACAATACGTCTTTTATATTAAAGAGCTGAATCATGCTTCAGTTCTTGGATGTTCACTGGGCAGTAGGCTTTGAGTAACTTTAATTCTCTTATTCTTAAGCACTTTTCTGCTCAGTTGTGTCTTTATTACATGATGTAATATTTTCAGCTGGTCTCTCTCGTCTGATTAAGGTGTTTTTGATAGAAAGGCTCTATGGTCCCCCTGAAGGATTAGAATTAGCACAATCTAATCCAACATAGTTCTTTAACAGATGGACCCAAAGGAGAATGCTAATGAGTCATGTTTTAATAATGCTGTGTTGTTTTTTGAGGGAGGGGGATTGTTAGTTTTTTTGTTTTTAAAAAAAAAGTAGGAACAGGACACAACAAAAACTGATATTTTTGGACAAGCAAGCATTTGATCCTCTGAAACAGTGCCTGTTAGTTGAGGTAATACACTAAAACAATGACCAATAAAATTCACATTTTGTTGTGTGAACTATAACATAATTCACATGGTAAAAATATGTATCTATCACAACTATCACAATCCATTAAAATTAGAATCAGAGGTTCCCGTCTAGGCGTCAGTGGTTACAACTTCAACCTCTTGACATCCAGGGTCTGGTGTTCTTTGTGCCATTGACGTACATGGCGTTATCATGACAAGATAAGCTCCCCAACTCCTTCGGAAAATAATAACAATTAAAAGAATCATAGAAGCCTTTAACTCTTAAAAGGATTTAAAAAGATCTCTAAATTATATTTAAATAAATTGTCCCATTGTAAGGAAAATCAGCGGTAAAGATTTCAAATGAGTGCCAGTTTGTTCAGGATTGGCATCCCCCAGCAAATTTGGCCGAAGAGCAGACCGTCTGATGCATAAAGAAAAATGTTAAAAATAAATAAATGTTCAACACAGGATCTGCGGGTAACTCCTTCGACTACTGGTGTCAAAGTGCAAAGATCAGAAAGAGAGGCATTTCATATTGAACTGGATCCTAAGCACACTCGCAAAATCTACAAAGAAATGTCCGTATTTAGGTTCTACTGAAATATTGCGGGTTTGAAACGAGCAGCACATGCAAGAAAACTGAGACATATTGCAACTGAAGGACTTTTGCATAGAAGAGTGGTCAGCAATTTCTGTGTGAATGAGCCACTTCCCTCATACTTGAATACACATACTGAATGTGTATGTTCCAGACCGCATCATTCTTAGTAATGTATGATATTTTGCAATAGGGATCAGTTGCTTCACCTTTTACCAGCAACCAAGATGAAATCACTTCTTAAGAAAATGTGTGACGGCAAGACAACACCCTGCGAGGGAAACCCGTGCATCGCAACAAGGAGTACAGTCCAGTCTGAGGAGTGTCAGACTTGCTGTGGGGGAAGGAGAAAGTGTTTTAGTGTGCATTGGTAAATAAATACTAGAGTCCTAGATGATATTTTGTGAAACAATATACATAATTAGCTTTCTATTATCTGTCTAGTACAAAACCAACAAGGCCATTTCTTCTCCCTTAGCTGCATTTATGAAAATTGAACTCAAACTTTGTTGTTTTTATGACTGACTCACAGCAGGCTTAGAATGACTTTCATGCTGGAGGCACAAATGTGTGTGTTAGTTTTCCATTGCTGTTGTGTTCCTGTTGCACAATTAGTGATCAGTCTACCTGCATAAACAGATCCAACATAATTGTGAAACCTGACGACTGCATATCTGCACTTTTAAAACATGTATAGCGTTTTAATGTTGTCGAATGTTTATTTTTGGACTTATTTCATCCTATGTATTTTGTGTGCAGGAGGGCATTTCATCAATAGTTTTAAAAAAAATTTTTTTACCAGAGGTTGACTTATGGTGGACTTTTAAAGGCTGATATATTAATTGGACTTTGAAGCAGGATAAGAACAACTACTGATTCACTGGCAAATAACACACCACACACACAAACACAAGAAAAAAAATTGCATGTTGGAAATGAACAAATTAATAATCCATCCATTATCTGTACACCGCTTAATCCTCACTGGGGTCATGGGGGGCTGGAGTCTATCCCATGTGACTTAGGGTGAAGGCAGGGGACACCCTGGACAGGTCACCAGTCTATCACTGGGCTACACTTAGAGACAGACAACCAAGCACACTCACATTCACACCTACAGACAATTTAGAATCACCAATTAACCTCAACATGTTTTGGACTGTGTGGGAGGAAGCCGGAGAACCCGGAGAGAACCCACACTGCATGGCGAGAACATACAAACTCCACGCAGAAAGATCCCGGGTGTCCTCACCGGGACGCGAACCAGCGACCTTCTTGCTGCGAGGCAACAGTGCCAACCACTAAGCCACCTTGCAGCCCCCAAATTAATAATGCTGCATCCAGACAGTATCATCAGTATCATCTTATTAAAAAAAAACAAACAAAAAAACAATACAGGCTTTAAGCAGAATATTCTATAACCAACAACCTTTTCATTATTTTAATGTATGAATAAATCTGTTTTCTATGAAGTGATCTTTCATTTAATTTAATTTTAATTTAAAATGATCTCAGGTACAACTTCCACACAAAACATGTCTGTGCAGCTACCGGCCACCGCTGGAGCCAAAACTACTGCTAGTTGGCAAGAACCCACATCTGCACCAGTTAATAGTCCAAAATTAGTTAAGTGGTCGACCTCAACTTGTAACCACAGTTGTTTTATTGACTGTTGTTGTGAAAAGTAAGATATGCAATGAAATGGGCACAATTTTTCACAGTTTAATATTTGGCACAACAGTTCCTTTATAAGACAATCAGAGTATCTCGTAAAAATAACTTCAAGTCAACACCTCTGTCTGTAGGCACTGGTTCAAATGTTCAGCTTTTTCAAATGTGTCTGAAACAAGCCAACAATTTCTACCTTTTACCCTTTTTTATTTTAGTTTTTTTCTTATTTTTACATGGCCGGGCATGTCCCAGCTGTTTTAACAGTGTGGGATGTTTTGCATGGAAGCAAGATGACATTGAACCTGTTTGCCAGCAGCCCTGATGAAATCACTTCTCAGGAATAAAGATAACGACTGTAACTAGACAACACCCTGTGTGAGAGAACGGAAAACCTGTATGGCAATTAAAGGCAAGCCGCCAAGTTAGTGAAACTGGAAGCTTACTTCGGGATTCAGACAGCACTCTTGCTTTTTTTTGGTATTTGAATTGCACACTGGGTTCAGAGATCAGTGATTATACAAAAAAAACAAAGAAAAACCCAACATCATAGTAGAACCAATCCATAATAACAAGGACTTTCTTTTCCCATAGCTGACATTTTAAACATTGAACTTTGTTGTTTCAAACTGAATTACTTTCTTGTGCCTGTTAACTTGCACATGCAGAGCTAACAGAATTGTGTGGCCTGATGACTTCTCACTTTTTACATTTTAAAGCATTGAAAAGTAGTCAAATCGCACCAAAACTAGCTTTTAGGCCGTTATTTCAACACAACTTGTTTTGTTTTATAACAGTAAGCTATGGGTTACCTTGTTGTGTTTTTCTTTTCTTTTGTTTTTTGATTCTGAATAGTCGTTATTTGTGATGCTATCTGCATATTTCCTGCTGTAGCCTGAAAAACTGGCACATTTAGTCTTCTCAACGGTCTCGTGTTTTCATTTGTGTTTCACGTTGCCCTGCTGCGAAAAGTATTTTCGCTTGTGGATCAGGAAGGTTTGAAAGATATTCGATGCATGCTGAGTTTGTGTCTGAGTCATGCATGTTTGTCAGTCTAGCTCTGAGTTTCAGACTTCCATATCAGTTTCCATGCCACACCTCAGCTACACCTGGCCTCTCTGATGGGTATTATTCAAACAAGTTCAGCCGCTTCTGCTGACAGACTGATGGACACACAAAAACTTCCAAACTTACTGAGTGAGCACAAGTTGAAACTACAGAAACATAGTAGATGCCAAATTTTCATAGGCTGGAGGTTGTTTTGGTTATGGTAGAGAAAAGCTGTCATCAATTTTTGAACTGTTGTTCAGATATTGGCTTCAAGGAACCCACGCAGTGTGAGGCGGGGTTTTCATGGGAATGAGGGTGCAGTGAGAAAACAGAAAATTCAGCTTAATCTCTACCCTTCTCATGAGACAATGTTAGCGCTGCCACTTCTAAAGAAATTTGTGTCATAGTCAAAAGGTTGGACTTGTATTGTGTAAAAGTAAAATGAATTAATAGTAGTAACTGTCGTGGTTCAACTGAATTGTCATCTACGGAACAGGAGCTCTTAACACTTTAAATTGGTTACAATCGTTATATCGAAAGCTTTTTTTGGTATGATTTTATTGTAATTATTTCATTAAATCAACATTTCTTTCCCTCCTGTCCAATTAAAATATTTCATCCCGATGATTGCGGTTGCTTTTAGCAATGACAAAGGAAACATCTTTCCAAATAATACATTTAAATTTGTTTTCTAAAAAAAACAGAAGTTTCCGACAGCATACAAAAACACATGAGAAAACCAAAAAAAAAGGGAATAAACTTTGCAATGTTTCACACTGCTGTGGCACAAGATCATTTACAAAAAAGCCACTGATATTTACAGTTCACAAGAACAAAACCAATGTTTAGTCACGATTAGACAATTACTTCTACCAGTTAAGATTTCTGCTGATGCTCATCAAGGACCCTTTACAAAAGAGTGCTGTCACCAAAGTGACAGGCAGAAAAAAAAAATCTTACTTATTACAAGAAAAAAAAAAAAAAACCCAGTTTCCACACACGAACGTCTGTTTAAAATAATACTGTCCTCAAAAAACCCAAAGAGCTAGCGATAATGCGCATTAGCAGATACCACTGTCAATGTGGCAAACTAAGAAACAAGTAAACACACCCAGTCACTTTCACGTTACAACATTTCAAAATCAGCAGAGCATGACAGGGTGTGCAGTGCATTCATTCATTCCATCTTCAAGCAAGCAAAATACAGCTGCTGCCATGTAATCCTTGCTTCACAGATCAGTGCAAGCAAACAATATCTGGCTTTAAATGCTTGAGACGTTAAAGTCTGTAATGTACAAGTACAAAATCCAACCGCGGTGGTGCATCACCTCCAGATAGATCCATCCATAATCGCAGTCACAGAGTTAAAATGAAGACTGACTTGCTTGGTGCAAAAGTTACATTCCAGCAGAGCTTTTTAGAGCTGTGTGCTTTTCACTTGTATTTTCTTGCTACACATTTCTCCCAATGTCTTGAACTTTGGCCCCAAATCATCCAGAAACTGGAAATCATCTCCCAGGTTGGTGATGGACAGCTCATCCAGTGACTGGCATTTGCTGCCCTGTCCTTCGTAGGCGTACTTGTGGGGTTGGTACACCGGGTAGTCCACAGGGTTTCCATCAATCATGTAAAGTCTCTGTGGAAAAGTTAAAAAAAAATGTTTAGTCTGAGTGTATAATATTCCAGTCATGACTACTTCTTTCATTGCTTAATGCAGAGGCATCGACCATCGATAAAGTCAAGAGTCTTTGCCAAAGGGTGATGTCAGAAGCTTCTCTTACCCTGTCGATGTGATCTGCAATGCGCTGGTTTGATCGCAGGCTCATAGAACGCATGTAGCGTGATGAATTGCTCTGCTGATAGAGAGGAGGATTAAGCTCCTAATGCACTAATGTAGCGTAAAGACATTAAACATACAGTCTTGTTGGGTTTATTACTGATTACTTACCTGATAGCTGTTCATCCTGTTTGTAGTCCAGGTAGAGTACTTGCTCTACGAAAAAAAAAAAAAAAAAGTACACAGTTCAATTCAGTGTTGTGCCCTCACTTGACCTGAGCTGACAGTTGATTTATTTGTAGATTTTCGTTTCTCTTACTGCGGTCATAGACCACAGTGTGGTAGATTTCTTGTAATACAGGAATTACAGGAATAAGAGACTTCTGCACCTGTTGACAGGTGTTTTGACTTTGGTCCACTGCTCATCAGCAAAGTGCTCTGACTTGTCCGGGACAGTTTTTGTTTTGTTTTTTTGTTTGTTTGTTTTTCTTAAGTGATTCTTTCCAACCACAATTGAAAAGCAATGTCTTTATTCACTAAATTATAATTTAGCAAATTTTTATTTATTATTACTTTTTTCAGTTTCTAGTTATTTGAGTGACTTTTGAGAATTTTGCCTTTTCTTTAATGGAAGGGTATGAATACATTTGAGGGCGACTGTATGTCAGTGTAGACTAAATACTCTTTCAAAGCAACATAATAAAATCTCATTTAATTAAGAAGAATACTTGCAGACTATGTATGTGTGTGTATATGTGAATATTTTGTTAAACCTGCTTCATCTTAATCTGCAAAGATTTTAATTAATTTTTAGACATTTCACTTTCTTAAAAAAATACCTGTAGAAACAGCATATCATGAGACATCAGTATTAGTAATAGTTTTTTTTTTTTTAAATCTCTTTTCTCTGAAGGATTTCCAAAAAGCTAATTTGTAAATGCAAATTGGCAAAGCTCATAAGTTCACACTGTTCTGAGATACTGTGCCGAAAAGTAGTCTCAACAGTAGTCACAGGCTAACCCACAAACAATTTGGCTAAACCTCCTCCTTCTCTTAAAAGACAGGTTCAGGCACCCTCTTGTGGATGTAGGCAGGCAGTGTGCAGATTCACACACACACCTACCAGGGGAGCGGACCTTTTAGACGCCATGTCACAACATGCAACGCTGTCAAGAAACATACGTCAACAGTACTGTCACTGCGGCCGCGACGACTCACCATCATCTGGCCCTCGTTGCCTCTGGGACTGTCTCTTTTCTGAAAACCCATTGAGGTCATGTTGGAGTTCGTTTGCTGAAGAAAAACACCAAAAGACAAGATCAGGGTTTAAGAGCGTAGCAGAGGGCAACAAGCCCAACTTTTCTGATCAGATTTATATGTGTGATTAAACACTAAAAGGCAATGTGTGATTTCAATTTTCAAGTCCTGCAAGTGTAAAAATATATATAAATGTGTTACTCTTTACTGACTCAAATAGCCGTTACGTACCATGGTGTATGATGTGTTGTACCTGTCCACGTCGTGGGTCATTACTGGGGCCATCTCAGTCATCTAGTTGAGCAGAAGAGATTAATGAAGTATACAATGAATCCTACAGTAATTAACAAAGCATTTGAATGCACTTAAAGGTAAATGGACCCACAAGCTCACTTTCTGCACCATAAAACATCTAATTAGTTAGATTTATCAATACACAAGCTACAATTAATCAATTCCTTAAACTTCACAGTAAACTGCAGTAAATGTTAAGTACATCCAGAGAGGAACAAGTTCTTCCTTGTCGTGTTAAACATGACAGCTGTTGGTTACATAATCCTGTGCAAACACCATCATTTTCTTGTCTCACACATAAATCTTAACCATAACCTGGATTCACATACCTGTCTGTCATTAAGATAGCGAAAGAGCTTGACAAACGGATTCTGCTATAATTATTATTTTAGCAGGATTATAAAATGCATGCAACTAAAACAGTGATCATTTTTTTCTATGCAACTTATTCGGTTTCTCTACCGATGTCTTTTACATTCTTGCCTTTGGACACACTATCACGATGTGCTCACGCTGCCACAACTAATGCGTGTCTGTGAAAAAGTCCTTTTCAAACAGAGGAATGACAGTGTATGGTTTGAGAAGGAAAGTACCCGCATGGTGCCCTGCTTGATGCCATCCGTCACAGATATGCCATTTGTAGGCGTCAGGAGCAGGGTGGGTTCAGCCTAGCGTGAAAACAGTGAAAAAAAAAAATCATTTTGCTTCATGGAAATTTTATAACCGCCTTACTCATTCTAATTTGCAATTTGCACACAACCCACCTTGCATGCAGAGCCGCCTCCCTCTTGGTTGTATTTGATAAGAGTCTGGTTGCCCTCGTCCTGTTCCATGTACTCAAATGTCTTCTTTCCACACTCGCACATGAAGATGAGTAACAGTACTGTCGACACACGTTAAAAAAAGAAAAAAAACACGATAAGTGATGTAACTGACATATAATTGGCTATTTCCCCAAATTAGAAAAGGCCCTCTAAGAAGTGAAACAAAGCTAGGTGGGAAAGCAACAGAGCAGCTTTTGCTCTTCCCTCATTTCCACCATTGAGCTGCCTGTAAGCTGGTCCCTGAAGTGTTTGAAAAGTTTAAAAAAGAATGTTTTGCAATCATAGATTATATTCAGGAGTGTAGTTAGATGCTTATTAACAAAAAAGTAAGTTACCATATGTTTAAAGTCCATCTTCAGTGATTGATTGAGCTCCTAAATCCCCTACAAATCTATTCCATGCTACACAATAGTAAGTTGTAACATTCAGCGCTTCATGTTTGAATTACAAACTAATCCTTAAGATGAATAATCATAATGAAAGCTTAAAAGTTAAAGGGATTGGTTCCTTGGGTTTGTTTCTTATGAAAACATAACTGTATATATCAGTGTTTTAAGATCTGTTATCAAAACGTTGTAGTTTCAAGGTTGTACAGACATGATGTTTAGTCTTTATTTCACCCACTATGTGTCCTTTGCCACATAAAAAAACACCATATGGACATGTTAAACTGGGTTAATTAAAAAAAACTCGATATTCCCCAGAAGGGGTTTTTAACATCCACATACTAGCATCAATCCACAAATTTTGTTTAACTTTCAGAAACAAAGATATTTATAAAGACAATCTAAAAATTCTAAAAACCTGTAATTAAGCTGTTTGTTTTGTGTTCAGGTTGCACGTGTGTTCAGATTCCCAAACTCACACAAGAATAAAAGCAATCCGGCAATAAGCAGTCCGATGCCGGCGTCTCCGAAATTGGATGAGACTGCCATTTTGTCACGACAAACATCACCATCTTCACAGTCGCACACCGTTACTTCCAGGGTATCTTTTCCAACTACGTTCTGCTGGTCGTAGATCATGAAGGGCACCGAGTAGTTACCGTAAGGAAGCGACTTCACGCTGACAAGGCCACCTTCCATACCTGGTATCGGATGTAAAGAGAGGTGTGTATTACTCTTCTTGGACTGCAAAGTGTGGTTTTAGTAATGAGGATTTACAGGTGCGCACTAACCAAAGTTAGGGTCTAGTTTCCATTGCTGCTTCAGAGATTCATCGCCCCCCAGGGAGAAGGCAAACGGTCCACTGTAAGGAGGTTGATCCGAGTCCCTGGCAGGCACTGTGACCTTGTTAACTTTGTTTCCACACATAATGAGGCTATTGTTGGTCAGCTTTGGTGTGTTGTCATTGATATCCCTCAGGTGGATCTTGACAGTGCATGTACCTGTGGCTGGAGGTTCACCTTGGAAAGCACAGCAAAGGATCCTGTCATTTATTAATCAAAGCATTTAATTTCCAATTATCCAGTCTGCTTTTGTAAACAATAGAGAGCTCCTTCATACCATCATCTACGGCTGCCATGACAACTTTGTAAATATTATCTTTGTCAACAAAGGGTGACTCTCTGTCCATCTTCTTCGTCGCTGTGAGTTTTCCTGTTTTCGGGTCGAGGGATACCCAGTCAGCTGGATCGTCTACAAGCACGTACCTGGTCACAGTGGGAGAAATCAGAGAATGGAGGAGAATATAAAAATGCTGAATTTTAGTTTTACATTCAAATGGACTTTATTCCCATTTGGTCATGTCCAACTGAAGACCATGTGAGGCTCAAGACTAACTGAGAAAGGGTATATGCACAAAACAACAGGCACAATGTGAAGTGCGACACTATAAGTTGAATACAGTATGCAAGGTTATCATAAGCAGTTATGTTCACAGTTAGGGTCAAAAACTGTATACATTTCTAAAATAATAAAGGTGGATATAGCTGCTTTCACATCGCTCTGACTTCACTGGGCACGCTGATGAGATGCGTGTCAATCACAAGGTAATCCAACCATAAAGTTTCATCTAATTTACTCTACATGGGACTATAGTATATAAAATGAACATCATGCTGTTTTAAAGGAGACTTGAAACTAGGAATTGAGATCATAAGTTTATCAGTAAAATGTTTACTGAGGTAACAAATCAGTGGAGAAGAAGGGTCACTTTCCTACAGATTTCTATCATATTTTTTACAAACAGAGGAGTCGCCATCTGCTGGTCATTGGAAAGAATGCAGCTTTAAGCCACTTTGGCATTGACTTCACTTTTCAGACTTGGCAGCTGTGTCCATCTTTTTTATATAGTCTGCAGTAATATAGTTTTGCAAATAAATCAGTATTGGGTTTTTGTTTTTTGGTAGCCAATACCATTGCACTACACCAGGGGTCTTGAACTCTGGTCCTCGAGGGCCGCAATCCTGCAAGTTTTAGATGTTTCCTTCTTCCAACACACCTGATTCAAATGATCAGGATCGTTATCAGGCTTCTGCAGAGCTTGATGATGAGCTGATCATTTGAATCAGGTGTGTTGGAAGAAGGAAACATCTAAAACTTGCAGGATTGCGGCCCTCGAGGACCGGAGTTCGAGACCCCTGCACTACACGATTAGCATCTGAACTGATGCACATATTACTGATGAAATGTAATATAATGCAAAGCAAAACCTATGTGTTATCTAGCACAGTGTCTCATGATGCCTCCGAAATTAAGAGTCATGTGTTCACTAAAGCTTTTTTTGTACAAAATCAATAAATAAATGATTTAAAAAGGAATCTACATTGGGACTTTGTCACCAGCTGATGAAAGTTTGCAATGCTCTCTTCTCTAATATTAATGAGTAACAAGCTAGACTTTCCAGAATCTGTCATCGATCACAGTCTGGCATCATCCTGTGAATTTTAAGCTGAACTAGGGTTTGGAAATGTGTTGAACAGCCAGCAAAAGACATTCAGTAATTAGTTTAATAATTAATCACATATGTATTCACACATGCACCAAATGCTTAAAATTTCGGTTGGTGCTCGTGGAACTTGTGCAATGATTAGTATCCTACTGCAAACATAGTAGAGTGTCCCCAAAAATGTATTTGAACACTTGTGCCACACTTGAAAATGTATGAATTTCCCACAAAAAGCCTGAGAAATTGTGATATTGTTGTTGAATTGTGAGAGAAAATGACATTTACTGGAGTGAATATAGCACAAGCACTGTCGTCAAGCAAAATATCACACAATAATATTATTTTTCTTCTGACATATTGTAATATGATCTGAACTGTATTTACAATGTGTACGTATAGAGTTTAGAGACCCTACCTGAAGCTTCCAGAATCTATGTCTTTAACATCTGGAGTGAAAAGCAACTTTCCTGGCATTTCTTCTTCCTTCTGATACACATTAGCTGTAGTTCTTGAAAACTCTGGCGGATCATTGGCATCAATCATTCTCACTGAGAGGTTGACTGACTTTGGAGGTGGAGGAGGAGGTGTGGGTTTGTCGTCGCCAGATTGAGCGTGACAAACAAACAACGGTTCAATGTTCTCTACTCCAATTTGCAGGTTGAGGGTAGTCGTCTGAAGATAATTCTTCTCCTGGAAAAATAACAAAACACACAAGTTTAGGTTGGTGCAAGTGCAACTAATGTTTCTGATGTAAGATGATAGGACTTTTAGCTTGGCCCACAGTGAGTAAATTACATTTCTAGCAGAGTGGGGTGAGATGAATTACCTTGATTATGCTCACGATACCCTCATTTGTGTCAGGGTCAGTTTTAATGTCAAAGATGTTCTCCTCATTTCCTTTAATGAAGAAATACTTGGCTCGCCAGCCATCAGTTTTGGGAGTGTCTTTGTCGTCCACTCCAACTCTCATGAAATCCTCTTTTAAGACCATTTCATTTTCCTGAGCGTGGTACTAGAAAAACAGAAAAGTTAGAAATTGAACATAATGTATTACTATCAAAAGCAACTTTAACAATTATAATAAACCCTACCTCGGTCTCCTTGAACGTCGGCTGATGAGTGTTACTGTCAATGATATGGATGGTGACCAGCGCAGTGGAGGAAAGGCTTGGAGTTCCATGATCTGTTGCTTGAACAACAACGTCATACCTCCTTGCTTTCTGAAACATATGTAAAAGATAACATTTGAGACGCAAGACCAGCACATTTGTCCATGTTCGTGTACAAGCAACAGTTTGCTGATTACAATACTGTAGGTCACTGAGTCTCACATCGTAGTTAAAGCATCCTTTAAGGGTAAGCTGAGCCATTCTTTCATCGAGTTGATAGGCATCAATCTTGGGCTCTTTTGGATTCTGCGAAACCACGGTGATATTGAATCTTGAGTTGTCCGTTTGTTTCTGATCTCCGTCCATGGCCTGCAGCTGCACTGACAAGTACCCTTTAAGAAGTTGAGGAAAGGAAACCAAGGAGAAAAAATGTGTCATAAAAAAAGGAGGAGGTCAGGAATGGCAGATGTGCAAGGTGTGATTGTACAAGACAAGATTAAAGATGAAACCCGGGATTGATGTGATTATTTATCCACCTACGTGTCACCCTTTAGACTTGATGAAAACTCTATATTAGCCTTGCAGCATCAATGTCATTGTTAATTAGTTTTATTTCTTTGATGTTTGATGTCCCATGACTGCAGCTAGCAAATGTGCATGCTGTATGAGTCATTTACCAAGTTGTCTACTCACCTTCTTTCTTATTTTCATACTCCTTGGCTACTATTTTGGGATGGAAAAATATTGGTGGGTTGTCATTTATATCCTTTACTTCGATATCAAAAGACAGCTCCTTGTCTATTTGCTCATTAGTCACTTTATCCAAGACATCAAACTTGATCTGTGGATAAAAGTACATATGTAAATCATTTTGCATTGGTTAAAAATCAATATCAAGTCTAGTTAATGTCCAGCCTGGCTGGTATTTCACTAATAACTCACATGGTATGCTTTTTTTGTCTCTCTGTCGACGGGCCTGTGTGCAAAGACGACTCCTGATGTTTCGTTAATGGTGAAAATACCAGTATCCACACCTTCTCCGCTTATTTTGAACTTGTAGTTTTTCCCCTCAGTTTTGTCATTAAACATCTAGTCAAGAGACACACACGACTGAAAACTTTGTTTTTTGCACATTTCGTCAGGCCAGAATACTCAGGTGCTCCATTTGTTGCTGACTTAATTTACAAAATGGCTTCCTCACCCGTGAAATTTCCATTGGGTATTTTCCTTGTTTTTCTTCCTCTAGTTCAATCGTAGACAAGACCCATCGTCTTTTGGAACGCAACAAGAGCTCCTGGTGAGGCCAAAATGTAATTCGAACAGGCAATTATTATCCGTGAGAAGGTAAACATTGAAGCAGGAGTTTGTTATTCCACACTTAAAACATTTACCCGTTTAGCAAGTCTGTTGTGCTTCTGAGCCTGAGCCTCTCCCAGGGCTGTGAAGGCAACCTGTGGGCCATGTAAAAAAGAAAATGAAACATTAAACTCATCCATGTTATCACAGAGAACATTTAAAATCCTTTTAATTCAACATAACTCCAACATATCTGATACATTTATCCATTTTACATGCATTCACTGCTCATTTTCCTCTGGTGTTAAATTATTATCGCTCTGTCTCAATGTTTGTACATTATTATAAAAAAGCAATTTTTTAACTTTAAGTTTTCTTCAACTTTTTTTTTTTCCCCACCAATTTTCCCAGTGTTTTAAAACTGCAGATTGTAACTGGTAAAGTCACAGAATAAGGGAATTCATTCACGTGCAAACCACTGGAAATAACGTCTACATCAAAAATCTGTATTTTTAAAAATGATAATTCAGTCTTTTACTCTGTTTGACCATAGCATTAAACTATTTTATACTCTATTTAAATAAGCAACAAAATATAATTATTTCACAGTTATTTGTTGTCATTTGAAAGAAAGAAAAAAGTGTATTAAGGTTTTTTTTTAAAACTGTAAATATTTAAAACAGTTTTCAGAAAAAAATTCAGATAATATCTAGTAAAATCACAGAAAAACGGGACAAAACTGTGCATTTAAAAATCTAAATTTTTACAAAAAGTAATTAGTTTTTATCACAATGTGTGATTGTAAAATTATGCTGTTGAATTACAATTAAATCTGCTTATAAGAGTCATTATTTTACAATTATTTGCTGTCATTTTTAATTTTTCCCCTTTTACAGTTGTTGAACATTACGGAGTTCTTCTTTTCTTTTTCTTTTTTTTCCACAAGATTATTTTTGCTGTCCATCTCAGACTTTCCTGTATGATGCTCCTGCGATAACAAATGTTAATGTACCTCCATGTGTATCAGTTTCCATTAAATGCAGGGTTTCTGGAATCTTCCAGTGTGCATTAAAGTAGAAATTAATCACATAAACTGTCAGTTCACCCTCCTACCGCAGAGCCAAACCATCGTACATTGAAACACTTTTACACATTTGGCCAACTTTCGCTTCATTTAACCTGCACATGTTTAGGCTGGTAAAGGAAGCCAGGGCACCACAGTTCCATATTTTTGATGATGTATGGTGGGTGTTTTAGATTTGTATTTGGAGGGGAGCGTGCATAACATGTACGGGGCAGAATGAGATGCAGGTGACGTCTTAATTTCCAGGCCGGCGCGGAGCTTTAGGATCACTGCATACGAGAGAATTTCTCGACCAGAAAACATCGCAGGAAAGATTGTTCTTGCATTAGGTTGTAACATAGACTTTAACTCTGATGCACTTGGTCCACCCATGTTCAAGCCTCACGATCGCTTCACGGAACGAGGGAAACAGATGGAAGTCAGTTGGTGTCAGGTCGGGTGACTGAGGTTCATGGAACAACAGTTCAAATCCACATTTGGCTGCTTCTGCTTCCTGTGTATGCGGATGAAAATATTGTCCTGGAGAAACAGCAGCCAGCTCAGAAGCTTTCACTCACTTTTAATTGCTCTAAATATTTGAGTTTTTGTAGACAGTGCTATAAAGCTATACAGTGTACATGTGTGTCCCAACATGGGAGTTACGCCTCTTGTTTGCGAGAATATTTTAAAGTGCCCTTGTATTGAACAGGTTCTTCCGAGGAGGATAATGCAGGAAGCTTTATATTTTATTTTATTTTTTACTTTAACCTACAGCCTTCCTAAATCCCTCATTGCCTCTGGTCAAAAGTGCCTAATAATGTTAGTAAGTTAGTTTGAGTTATAAGGTGTTTTACATTTATTATTAGAAATTTTACAGTTTTGTCATAACAGGCAGTGGAGAATAAGGATAGTAAGACTGAGAAAGACTTACAAGTCCCCAATCAGAGACAAACAGGGACGTTAAAGTCTATGACTGCCATCCTAATTTCCAAGCCACCACCGTGCCCCAAGCCATCTGATTGACATATGGTAGTTGAGTACACGGTGTACATTGTGGATAAGAGAATGCTTTTTTAAAAATCACTGCGATAGACGTTATTTCACCATTCTGAAGTTAACTGAGTTACAACAGGATGCTGCAAAGCTGGATCCTCACAACCACACTAATAATCCTTATGACTGATCAAACTCTAAGAAACAGTGACTTGTCAATTGACTAGATAGATAGATAGATAGATAGATAGATAGATAGATAGATAGATAGATAGATAGATAGATAGATAGATAGATAGATAGATAGATAGATAATGATTCGCATTTCATCCCAACAAACAACAAAAAAAACATCACAGCATTTGATGTTCTCAAGCTGCAGCTAAGTCAATGAAATGAAGACACAAGTATTATAACACAACCTAAACCAGTAACTGCTAACAAGATATATATTTGAAGAGTTCATTTGCACGAACAGATAACTCCATTTTTGTAGATTTTCAGAAAACCCACTTTTCCATCATCGACCTGAGACAATATCAAATCCACTCAACTTCAGTTTGATTATTTGATATTATCTCAAGCAAACAACAAAAAAATATTCTGAAAATCTACAAAAATGGAGTTATCTGTTCGTGCAAATGAACTCTTCAATGTAATAAGTACACTATACTGTAAAGTTCTTAGTTCGCAACCTGTATTTACATATCCTACTGCATAGAACTGGCTTTTCCTGATCCTTCACCCCCCTCCCCATGTTTCCCAATGGTCTTTTAAACAGTCAGCAATAAATAGAAGCTATATGTTCTATGCATGCTCAGGTTCGACACCATTCTCTCTGAGTTTGCAAGTAATCACAAGCAATGCAAGTCTCTCAACAAATATTCCACGCAGATAAGAGTCGCTACGATGTGCATTTTCCATGTGTAAAAAAGTTTGCTTGTTTAAACAGGAAGGAATTCCTTCATAAGAGGTCATTTAAAATTTTGCACCTACCAAAAAAAGCAAGCAAATTATCCTCATCTTGGTCCACACAGCTTGATATCCTCTGTCGAACTGCTCCGAGAGAGTAAAAGGCAGTTTGAGTAACAGCGCAGACAAGACAAGCCCACAATGCCTGGAGGCAGCAAATGACCTGAGTTTCAGTTAACAAAGGACTGCTTGTTCATGTGCACAATTATGTGCAATGTGATATTTTAAATATTATTTTGTGCTTTTACAAGTTGTTGCTTTATGAATACTTCCCCATACTTTGATATATATGTATGTATATATACATATACGTGCTTTAAAAGAGTGTTACGATAATGTTAGCTTTCACTGTGTGCTTGGAAGCATGGCTCGGCTCAGGTGTACATCTCTCCAGCCCCTTAGCTCAGGTTACTATGTTTTATTCATGCCTGGCCTACACCATGGAGCTCAAATTCATGGGTCCTGTAAGCTGAAATCACATTTTAAACCCACTGCTCCTGCATACGTCACTCTCAGGCTCTGCTCAGCTGTCAGTCACAAACATTCCCTCCTTTTCCATGTACGTGCTTCCATACCAATGCTGCGTATTGACGCCGTCAGGTTCTGCAATTGTGTTTTTCTTTTCCTCAATGAAACATCACTTAAAATACCCAGCGCTTAAAGGATCAAACTGCACAAAACAATCATAATTAGTCAGGATTATAAGTAAACTGTTAAGATTGTGACTAATGACCGTGATCGCTCAGAGGAATATTTTTCCCATTCACAAAAGTCTTTTCTCTGTTTCTTTTTATTAGGAGATTACTGACATCTGACCTTTTGCTTCTAATCCCTCCCTTGGGTCAAAAAGGCAGTCAATCAGTTGATAAATTAACCTGGACAGTTCGAGAAACACAGGAGAGACACAAGAAATGCTGTAGATCTACTGTGAGCCATTTTCCTGTCTGTTAAATACGCCCTGATGAAACGACGGCTTATTATCTTTGTTCTCAGAAAGTCAAGGGAGCAAAATACTGAGGGAGGGGAAACGGGACTGTGAGGGTCTCTCTTACATATTAGGCTTCAATGCTGACCTCCCTGTACAATAAACTCACCCTGTCCACCTGTCTCGTGATTTCTGTTGCCAAGAAAGATCTCCTGTTTGTACAATGAACTTTGAATCTTGTAAAAAACACCAAAGTTAAACAAAAAGAGCCAAAGAAAAATGCTGCCAATTATCCACCCACTGAAGAATGCGTTTTTAATAGGAAGGCAATTACATCTTTTCTTTTTATCACACCCAACCAGCGTGACAAACTTTTTATTTGGAACAGCGTGACTAAAGACTAAAACATTTCTGTATGTTGCTGATCACAAAACTCTCAGAGAACGGTTGAACTTATCTGGTAAAGCAGTCAGACATTGCAAACTAATTCTGTATGACCATACTCGTGTCCTTTACTGATCATTTGATATTGATATTTGGTTTCTTTTAACCGAGTTAAACCGAGATGTATAGAAACCTTCTCTCCTCTTTACATCCTATGAAAGGCTGCAGGGAGTTCTCACCATTTTACAGATAACGCTGTAAAACTCTTGGCAGGAAAATGAACAGGAGCGCTCCGCCCTTTTGGCTTAGCCTCGGGTCATGTTGGTGTAATTTTTAATGTCACGCAATGATGGCTCTAACTGTTTGGACTGAGGATAAAGGTTTTTTGTTAAAGCAATTGTTCGTCCTTGATAATTACATTCACTTTGTTCACACTTGTGTTTTCTGGCTGTTTTCACATTGACCTACTTCGAGGTGGCCCAAAGTCGATTCTGCTCTCCTTATCTTAAATAGTCACACAAGGTTCTCGTGATGATAACGTTGATTTAATGTTACACCATCCAACAAAGGCGATTGTGTAGAGGGAGTGACTGAGGAAATGTTCAGTGCTGGAGCTAAAATACTGGAGCTTTTTTTTTTTTTTCTCAAACTTCTGAAAAGTTGCACAGTTTTTTTTAGCACTTTCAAGTTTATTGGTTTTTTTTTTCTTAGGTTACAGCCTCAATATCACCTTTGATGACCTCAAACTGTTCCAGTGTAGGTACTGTAGGAGTTGAGAGAAAAGAAAAGGGGCGGCAAAGACGTAAAACTGGAAATAATGTTGACACTGGCTTAGGAATTCTTGATTGATCACTCTGGTCTTTAGTCGCTTTGCTTACACAGCCTGACCAGACTCTCAAGAAACTGAGTGTTGAGACAATGAACCAGGATTACGAAGATTTTCAACGACAATATTGGAGTCAAAGGTAGTTTAGAGGGTACAAGAAAGAAAAGTTGGTCGGCACAATAATGCTGTCAAAGGTAAAGGATCTGTTTTTCTGCAGATGCAAAGTCATACAGTTTTAAAACTGTGCCATTGTGGAAAAAGATGCATAGCAAAGACTGTGGGTTTACTGATTCAGCGGCACAGTGCAGTTCGGTGCTCATTTTCGCACAACATTGTGTTGGGGATCAAACCCACCTTGCATCACAAACACAAGCAATTTTCTTGGCTCATGGGATACACCCAACATGCACTGATGAATAAATAATACAACCGTGACTTTGACTGGTCTTCATCGGCTTAACTGGTGTAACTGCCAACTGCACTGGTTTTGACATTGCTACAGTCAATGTATCATTTCAAAATCACAGTTTCCTAAAACAATAACATATTCCCAAAATGATTTGATTTACAATCACTAAGCTATCAGAAATCCAGTGAACATAAAATTCACAAAATTCATATTCTCTGATCTGATTCTAAATCTCCATAAGTTTTTGATAGAAAAACAGGGCAGTGCCTATAAGAGCTATTTACTCATTGTATATTGAAAAGCAAACAAAAGAAGTTTTCCTCTTTTTATTGCTTTTAAACATTGAATTATAGTCATGAAAATGCTACTTTCTGACCAGCAATTTCACTCAGCTGCTAAGAGTTACAAGTTAGGCAAAATCAGGCCACTATCTGGTAAAGTTACAATGCAATCATATGTTGTGGCTTTTTCAGTCTATATATCTCAAATTGAAATTTTCAAGGTTGAAAAACGCAAAGACGAGAACCACTAGATAGATAGATAGATAGATAGATAGATAGATAGATAGATAGATAGATAGATAGATAGATAGATAGATAGATAGATAGATAGATAGATAGATAGATANAGATAGATAGATAGATAGATAGATAGATAGATAGATAGATAGATAGATAGATAGATAGATAGATAGATAGATAGATAGATAGATAGATAGATAGAGGTGACTGAGGCAACTGTGATTTAATACATCCACGTGAGTGTTGGGAGTGTCAATAGCAATTTGTGCGAGGAGTGAGCAGCTCTAACAACAACTTGCACAATGCTAGATATTTTCCATTCCAATTACATCACAGGTTTGCATTTGTAAATTCTGTGCATATACTTATAATTGTATTTAATCTGTGGAGCAAAACCTCTGCCACCAAACCTGTACTCTGTGCAGCAGTGCTGAACACAACGCATGCTTTAAAAGCTGTCTCCCAAATCAGTTTTGCTCCAGGCCGGTTAACATGAGACCTGACTTGGCCCACAGTTAAATTCAGTCACAGCAAAGTGTCAGTGTAATAAATTGGCAAGAGCTAATAAGAAATATTACAAACAAACACGCTGCTACATGCATATTACATAGGTGGAGAACACCTCAAGGCTTCAGTATTGTGGTTTCTTCTTCTCGAACCGAATAGATGGCAGACAGCATGGAAACCTGAGTTAATTTTTTATACTGCTCTTTCAAGAAAAAAAGAAAAATTATCCACTAGCCTCCAAATATAAATATTGTATCTACACATTGCTCTGTGGGTGAAAGTCCACCTGAGTTTGAGCGGTCTAAAGCCTAAAAACAGGTTGAATGGGGCCAGAATAATCCTAAATTTGGCAAACTTTAGAAGTCAACATCCAGAAAGAACAGTGAGGTAGCGTAACCAAAAACAACATGTCATTTAAATGGAGGCAGCGTATGATTGACACGACCCACTGCTGTCAGCTGTCTGATCTTGAGATTACTTAGAACCTGAAGGACATTCCAGGTGGACTATGAGTCAAAAGTTTCAGCCCACACCATGATCAGAGATTGTAGTTTGTGCTAAAAAAAACAAACCACGAGGAAGTTTATCATAGCTTTCGGTGCAGCACAGGCAATAAAAGTAACACCCATCCTTGGTATGATAGAGGGCAAACAATTCAGCCACAGGCCACAATGGCGTATAGCAAAGCGCCGTTGAAAACAACTGAGGGTAGGTGAACGGCAAACTAGTAAAACTAGCAGAACTGGAAAGCTCAGTGCACAGCTCAACAGCAGTGTTTATGTGCCGGTACAATACATGCATGTGATTTTACATTCAAATTTTCCATGTGGGGAGATAATCCCCTTCATTTGCAGGCTGTCCTACAAGTGAAGGCAATTTTGAGCTTTATAAACCACTCCTTATCTGTGATCTATAGAACAAGCTTGCCATTAGTGAGATCTAAAGGGGCAAGTTCAGACTTTACAAAGGCAGCGAGACCACCACAGAATGCTGCAGTATGAAAACACTGAAAGAGAAACCAAAAGCCAGTGTGGAAAAGGCAACTCAAGCAAATGCAGGGCACATTCGGCAGCTTATCCCTCTGCTTTATTGATTGATTTATTTTGTCTTCATAGGAAGATCTAAGAATTACACATCATGATTAACCAAGTAAAAACGTTGGACCGACTGCGGGAATACCTGTGGTGTTGAGCATCCACACCCTCACGCACAACACCACAAACGGAAAGCACATGTTACATAAAGATACAAACCTGTCAGCTGAGTTGTCTCGTTCTACACGTGACCAGAAAACATCCAGCGCTCGAGTTTAGACTCACATGGAAGAGCATGTTCATATTAGTTACAGGTTTGCATCGCGGCACTGGTTGCAATAACATTACATAGTCACTGACAAGAACAAAATGGCATGCATTTACAAATACAGTTCCAATTCATGATGCTGTAAACAGTTTCTGCATGCACACAGCGATAGTTTTATAAAAAAAAAGAAATGAAAGAAAGGTTTTGGGGTTGGGGGGGGATTTGCTCTCCAGGACTCATTTATGCAACATAATGATCTTTTGAAAGGAAAAGGTGTGCCATCGTTGCATTTTGAAACTGTCAGATTAGCCTCGAAGCTAAAAGCTGTCCGTTTGAAGCTTTAGTGTTTTAAATGTACGCCACAAAGGCATTTAAAAACTGCAGACAAAAGAAATCCCAGAACAATAGACTACAGTTTGACGTGACCCACACCCTTGAGGAGGTTTCATGAGGAGGCCTGGTATCTCTTTTATGCTGTGAACTGTAATATAAAGGCCAGTAAAGATGATGAGGAAAATCCAAGATACTCAAGAACTGAGGTATAGTGTAGTCAAAGTAAGAAATCTTCAGTTCTTTACAGTTGCTTTGAATTTGTTCACTTTGTACAGTGAAAACGACTTCCTTCCATTTTTTGTTCTTTCCGTGGCTGTGAAGAACGAACCTTTGCTTTCAAGACAAAAACTGGACAGGAGGGAGGTTTCTGTCCGGCAGTAAAAAGAGTAACTCTTGAGGTGATAACTGTACCATGTCAGTTAGAACATGTTAGCGCACGAGAGAGGAATGACTTGCATAATTTGCATTTATGTCTCATGAGACCTCTGTAGAGAATCTCAACAAACAATTTCAGAAACACCGTGGGAAAAATAAAAACTGTTGCACGGTTGACTGTAAAGAAAATATCCATGAACACACTGAAAAGACACAGCATATCACAGCCAGGTGAACCATGCTGGGGTTTCAGCCCATTTAAAGAGGCATGAAAGGAATGTGAAGACAGACAGATAGACAGAGAGAGAGAGAGAGGTTCCAGGCTCTATAGGCAATAAAAGTCAGTCTTTGTTATGATTGGTTGGAAGGCATCTCTCCTCCTCATCTTCCTCTTCTGTTTCTTCATCCCTAGTTTGGGGAACAGAGGTCAGCAGCAGAGTGTCAGCGTGAACCTCCTCGTCATCCGACTGGATCACGGGTGTGTCGGCTCCGCCCGCGCTGGTGTCACTGGAACCAGACGACGTAGACGAGTTGCGGGACTGTGAGCCTCGGTAAACTTCATTTTGCCGTTTCAAAGGTGCACGCTCCCTGTACACAACCTCTGCATCTTCATCCTCCTCATCTTCGTCCTCGTCCTCACCCTCTGCAATTAGAAGCTATTAGAACTTGATGGTACCTGTTGTGTCGGCGCTAATCAGAGAAAATCTTTAATTTTCACATCTGAGTCACCAAAACTACATATGCAAATTGCCTACACACCGTTGTCCTGACTTGTTATGAGATATTCCCGGCAAGGCAGTTAAAAGGGATCATTCAGACAAGTTTCAACAAGTGAGTTCGATCACTTTGATAAATGCCATACAGAGCTTACAGTGTTTTGTTTTTTTAAACTAGATTTATCCCATAACATTGTCAAAGACACTGAGTTAATGCAAAACAGCTGTGCTTCTGATTCTGGAGCAGATTTTATACACAAGTGTGTGCATGCTGTCCAGTGACAACATGTACAACCCTGTCTTTTTTTTTAGAGGCTGCATCAGGTCAAAACAAGTTGTTCTAAATCCATCCTTGAGCTATTTTATCCTGTAGAGGGCCACAATAATGACGAAAAGCATCCAGTCTTTATCCAGATTATGATAATGTTACCAGAATATCCTAAAACTTGACATTCTGGGTTTGTAGTACCAAGCCCACAGTCGGTTTTGTGCCTTAAAGAAAATCTGCATGTAAAGGTAGATCATAGGAAGAGATTTAGAGCAATAGGTTTGCAGGTTAAATCATTTCAATGCGCTGTTTAATAAGTGACACGCAGTGGGTGGTGTTCTGAAAGTCTGCTGCCCTCATTCACGTCTACCTGTCATCTTAAATCCAAGCATGCCGGGTTGCGTCGACCCTGAAAAAACTCTAATTTGTACAAATTGTACAACCTGAGGTTCTGTCAAGGCCAGTGAGCTGTGTGTGTGTGTGTGTGAGAGGGAGGATCTTAAATGGAAATCCGCCTAACAGACAGCTGTAGACGCCTGACAGCGGCAGACATTTAAAGGCCGCCTGGCGCATAACACGGCACACTGCAATTTGCAAATTTCTGTCCTGAAGAACAACAAGGTGGTTGGGTTAACATGGCGCTTGATCGTATTATGGAGGCAAACCTGGCAGAGGAGACGTCAGCGCTCCCTCGTCTGCTCCCGAACCCGAGTTGAGAAACACGTCAAGCGCTTCCTGATCCGATACGTCCATCAAGTCCATCTGCTCCAGAACGTCCACGTTCACCTCCATAGATGAGATACTACCCATGGGGGCTGCAGCAAAACAGCATATAGAGCACACCTGTAAATACACACTGTTGATGTCAAAAACTGCACAAATTGTTTGAATGTTGACAGTATATCTATAACAGGACACTGAGCATGAAGACTGATTATGAAAGTGGAATATGGCGCCAGCTTCATCTGTTTTTCAGAGCAAGCAGATGTAAAACAGTTAATCATCAGCCAGTAGCTGAATATTTGCAATATTTCACATTTTTATTACTCATGAAAAACTGTGAGATATTCAGGCCCCCTGAGAGGCAGACTCACGTTTCCTGCAGTCGATCTGCAAGTGGGCGGAAGGTAAGTAATTGTCCAAGTCATGCTGGTAGACCTCTTCGAAAAACCGCTGTCTGTCCTTCAGCTTCAGGTGCTGAGCCGACTCTTTGTCTCGCACCTTTTGAGAGTTGTCTGTTTCAGCTGACCAACAAAACAAGACGCACATGAAAAGCACATGAGAACATTAATTTCACCTGTTTTGAAACCTGTATGTGTTTCATTATATGTGGTCTCTTCCATTTCAAAAGAATGGCTTTTTTTTCTCAACAGATGATGGAATAAGAATGTTCGGTGTTACTATGGTTAACCTGAGGAGCTTTCACTTAATTGTTAAGTGCTATTCTCTTGTTGTAGAAGAAACATTTGGTTGCAGTGTTCACAGAGAGAAAGACACAGAGCACCATATGCATAATTTGTGGTTCATGCCCAACCAGAATGCAACTGTTTACAGTCAGTAAAGGCTGCAAGGGAACAGAAAAAAATGAAATGTTATGTTTTAACAAACATGGATGTTAATGGGTTAATTGAGGCAAAGATGGTCTAGCTTCTAACAGAAACCTGAAGTTGTTTAAATGTCAAGATAGAAATTAGCAACTCAGTTTTTAAAATAAATGCCAGTCAGTGTAACACTTTAAAAGTCATTGCACCACTTTGTACCAGCAGATAAGCTGTATGGTAGAATCTCTCATAGAATAAATTGTCATACTTGTTTTAATAACCTGCTGTCACTTAGTTTTAATCCTAATATTTCTTCTTCTTGTTTTTTGTTTTTTTTTAATAACTCTTCTCCTTCCTGTACATATATTTTTCCATGTTCCTCTGTGGCAGGCTTTCTGTGACTGCTCTTGTTCTCATGATATTAGTCTGACCTCTAGTGTTCATGATCAGGCTCACATGCAGTTTGAAAATCCATTTTGCACAAAAGAACATTTTAATACGTACACACTAGCTGCGTGATCAACTAAATATTTGCTTGAATCCCTGCCACAATTCTACTCTGAAGTAATTATTTTTTTCAGAACTGTTTTTTTTTTATTTTATTTCAGTGTCTGAAAACGCAGACATATTATGAAAACTAACAGAACATCTGCCCTTAGGTCTACCTCGTGCATTGACCTCTGCCATGCTGACAGGCTGTGGTTGTGTAATTGTGCTACATCCTTCTCAGCACACATTGTGTCTCTTCCCCCCGTGGCCTCGACGAGCTGACACTTTGACTCATGTCACCAGTGTTTTGGGATGGTGTGTATGTGTGGAAGTATGAATCTGTATGTGGGAGCATGCTCACAGACTCCATGTGTGCTTGTGAATCTATTGTACTTTGTTAATGCTCATTTTGTCAACCAGTGTGGAACAAGTGTCCACGACTAACATGTGAAAACGGCTCCAGCAGATGGACCAAACACACAAAGCAACAGCATTGACTTTAGCACATTTACATTCAGACCTTTTGAAAATTGCTTTTTCTGCTGTTTGAAAACAAACACTGCAGCACAACTGTGTCACCCAGGCTCCCTCCTCGAGCGGCTCCATCTCTGGAGACCCGGCTAGTCAATCCGTCAGTCACGCTTCAGCTGCCCAGGAGGGGTGTGTCCACTGTTGCTAATGACAGCCCTTTATTCTGTCATTCAAGCTGTCTGTGGAGGCAGGAAACCAGGCCGCTGTTCACAGTCTTTCTGGCTTGTATGCCAGCAGTTTGTGGGAATACAATCGATGGCATAAAGCTTACAATGTTGTTATAAATATAAACCAAACCACGCTTGAATGTAATCAGTGTGAATGTCACTATTACATCCAGCTAGATGAACCAGGTACATCGGAACATGCTGGGATGTTTCTCGTGTTGCTGCTGGTATGGAATCATATATGATATATTTAAAATTTCCCACTTTTCAATGCAAGTCTGGAGGCAAAATGACCAATCAGTTTGGACTGAAGTGATTTTCTCTCAAGTTTTGATTCTCCTATTCTTGCTTTGTAGCAGCTGTGGGAGCGCGGGCTGTCCACTGATTGCAGGGTTGGCAGCTCTACCCTCAGGCACCTCCACGTGTCCCTGGGCAAGACACCAAACCCTACATTGTTCCTGATTGCAGGTGAACAACTTTCATGGCAGCTCCAACAACACTGATGTGGGACTGTGTGTGTGTAAATAAAAAAAAAAAACATTACAAAGCGCTTGGTTAACATGCACTATACAAGTGTAGATAATTGACCATTTATCTTATATTGCCCTATATGGTATACCCAATTACCTCATCAAAGTAATTTTCTCAACTGCCCTGTGAGCTGTGCCATGCAATCACATGCTCATGTTATCAAGGTGATGCAACAAGCACGAAATTAAAGAAGTAATCCAAAAAGAATGCATGCATTTCACATGCCACTGCAGCACTCTGCCAGAAGCTGTGGGAAAAGTTCAACTTCTGGAATGATAATTCATCACTTTATTGTTCGAGACGTTCTGCGTTACTTGATCGGCCTGATTCAAATGAATGAGAGGCTGCTTTTTTTTTTTTTGTGCAGAGCTAGAGGTCATCATTGAAATACCAAAATGAAAGCTCATGGCCGAACACCGTATTCGGACATTTTTTTTTCTTTTAACTCGTCGCCCTTTTGTACGTTTTTATTTTAAACATACACCTGAAAAATAGTAAGAACAATGGATCTGCCATGTCCTGTTAGTCCAACAAGACAGCAAGAAGAACAGTGCAAGTCTTAGCATTGTATTTGGCACCACAAACAGAGGAATTAAATGAGCAGCAGGGTCCCTAAACAGACCAGGAGCCTGCCAAAACCCCCTACCAACTCACTGCCAACTCTCAGTGTCCATGGTCATTCAGGAGTCATCATTTGGCAACAGTAGGAAGCTTGAGACAAAACCAGTTACTAAAGGTTGTTACAGCAATGACGAGGCTTGATGATGATGCAACTGCACAGCTTATGTAAACTCCAGTTTTGCCTCTTGGCCTTATGGAGGTTTCTCTCTCTCTCTCTCTCTCTCTCTCTCTTTCTCTCTCTCTCTATGACTCCCTCGCCATCTTTCTCGTTGTCTATTTACCTAAAAATCAGATTGCATTACTCAAGTTGCGATGACCATGAGCATGGGCGACCCACACACAGGCTCAGCTGCATGTCCTCATGAGTCGACTCATGCGTGGGAGAAAAACACGTATGTAAAAAACTGACTCATCCAGATAACCTCAGAATTTCCTATCGCCCTGTTGTGGAAGACGGGTCGTGGGTACTATGCAAATCAGCTGAGGTTATAATAATACGAAGCTCTGTGTGAGAAACAGATGGTGTTCATAGCCTAACAGGGGAATCCCTTTGCTTCTGACCAGGGTTGATAACCCCAAATGATTCTCGCATGGCTGTACGGCTCGTCAAGTATTTTTTTTGCCACTATAAATCCAGTGTTCGCTGATGTTCGAGATGATTCTACGCAAGGGCCGCTGTGCATAAAGTCTGATAAAAGAGTCCTGGTATTAAACAAGGCAACCCATTCAGTTCCTAGGCTGCTCCTTTTACCCGTATCTGGGCTGCAAAATACAGGTCACATGGAAAAGCTTTACAGCTGTGATGGCTGACTTTCGCTATGCTGGGGAAGTGTTGGCCTCGGGCTATTAACAGAGATAGCTTATAAAAGATGAAGAAGAAAATAAAACCAGGGGAGCAGATAAAAGGAGAAGTACCAGGCTCCAAATATGCTGGTTCCACACTGACATAACGGATGTTTTTTCGGGGAGAGCTTTTACTGCTGACACAGCGCTAAAGCACATCATGGCATAGTTATAACTGCTGATGGACAGTGAAAACAACATTATTGGAAATCCAGAATTAATCATTTTGTGCCACTGCTGCATGCAATACGAGGCTCAGAGAGTGTTTTCCAAGTCAGACTCATTCTACTGATTATTACCCTGGAGCTGAGCTGTGTTTTTACAATTCCCTCTGGCGAACAGGAGTCATACATTTAAAAAGTGACTAACTTGAAGGTTGGTAGGTAGTAAACTAGTTAGTATATTCGTTTCCCTAGATAGATAGATAGATAGATAGATAGATAGATAGATAGATAGATAGATAGATAGATAGATAGATCTGAAGCTGTAAATATCAAAGTTTACCTCCAACAAGTAGGTTAATACGAGCGACAAATATGGGTGAATGTCCAGCCAGATTAATATTCGTTTCTCAGCTGCCATCAGCCTTTGGAAAAGACAACCTTGTTTACATGTTCTGACATTCTTGACAACGTCAAAGAAGGAACATCTAATAAAGCCTGTCATGAAGCTCCCTTAACACAGTGGCTCCCTTTGTTCACTTTATGCCAGTATTTGTAAAGAACATAAGATCGATGATTGGGTCTGGGTGGAGACACAAAGACAAATGTTGCACGTCAATAACTGAATTAAGCTTTACAGTATTTTCAGAGCCGCTTTTGGAAATTACATGAATCTTGTGATCTGCTACAGGACCTATGGTCACCCCCACCCAGAAATACATGCTCCCTCAGCCCACAATGTATCATGATTACTTAGGTCTTACTGTTACATAATGCTGGTACAATCCTTGAGCTGCACACCCTACACCGGACTCCTACTGCATTGTAGTGCACCACGACTTAGCTAAGCGCCTCGTTTGTAGCGTATGTAAATGCATGCATTGGCTGAAAGTAAGTCAGAAAGAAAGAAAGAAAGAAAGAAAGTTTCTCAAAAGAAAGCAGAACATGATTATGCAACCTGAGTCTGCTGTGTATTGTTCGTGGTATAAAGCAACTGTGATGCAAAAATGTAAAGGGCTTTGCTGCATCTGCCTGCCTCAGCTAAGCCTCATGCTGACAAATACAAGGATGCAAGAATGCCATTGATTTTTTGTGCATTTGTTGTGTGTAAAGGCAAACAAACTGCATATAAGTCATTTTTACTGACTTTGATAGTTGAAGAAAGGCTGTCTTTTTGCTTTTTCATTTGGTTCTTTTTGTCAATCATCCAGATTCTTTCTCTCTCAGACATTCTCTTCTTTTCATCATTGTTGATCAGATCAGTGGCACTTCTTCAGGAATCAGTGTTACAGATGTGTTGGGAGTTCAGAGGCCAGAGGTGACAGCTGAGCTGAAGCACATGATCCTTTATTCTTCCATGGTCTGATCTTGTGGTCTCATTCACTGCTCTGCTCCTGATAATCCCTGCTGCTAGTCTTTGTATTGCTACTGAAGCATAAAAAAAGAAAAATTAAAAAAGAAAAAAAAAATGCACATCACTGTCTTGTCAGTTGTGGGGTTTTTTTATCCGCAGCATTTTTTTCCTCTCTGTTGTCATCTTTGCAGATACCTTGTCAGCATTTTTTTATTATTTTTTTATGATGATGAAAACATTCAACTCTTGATTCATGTTTATGTTCATACGTAAGAAGTCCTGAGCATTGCTCTGGAAGCAAGGAACAAATGCTTCTACTGAACCAGTAAGTCACATGATGTAGAATTCAATTCCCTTGTGGCAAGGGGAAAGAAATCCCATGATCATCTTTCAGTTCTCAGTGAACAGAGGCTTTGGGTGTTATGTGTGAGAGAGAGGGAGAGAGCTGGTTAGGCAGTTACGCTGCATGGCCAGTTACAACTGACAAGCCCATCCATCTCAAACTGCACCCTCCCCTCTTCCTCTATCTCCCAATCCACCCCCGGGTCTGATGTCGGTGCCACCCATCTCTCGGCAGCATGCAGCCACATAATTTTTCGGAATTACTGCTATTATTTACCGAGCCGAGCTCTCCGTTCTGCTGGCCTTGTAGCCACAGCGGTCCATCAGGCATAAATCATTTATGAGTGAGATCACTGCAACACAACAGCCACCTCCCCCGCCGTGCTTCTCCACTCCCCTCACTGCCCACATGCATATCCATAAACACACGGCAGAAAGTAAATCAAGACTGGTCATTTATTCCACCCCGCCTCTTACTACAGCCCCCCAGCGCCACCATCGCGCTACGCCATACTGCAGGAAGCACCACCGCTAGCCTGTAGAGCAGGGGAGTGTTTTAGATGGCCACGTTATATAAATGTATGCCTTTTACCCTCTCCAACCCTCTTCATCTTGAAGTGTGCTTCATTAGTTTCCTCTTCCTTCCATTGGGTGCTTATGATCCCAGTTCTGTGATTAGATCTTGAACCTTGTCTGACCACATGCTCTGTGAGTGTCTGATCAGATTTTGTATTCCCAGGCTATTCCCATTCCCAGAGCCATTAAAGCACTTCTTCTCAGGGCTAAATACAAAGATGACCTCCAGCCATGCACACTGCTCCCTATTTAGGCCAATCAAAACAGGGCTTTCAGTAGTCTCATATATAGTGCTCTGCCTGTATACATTAAAGCTCAACCTTAGCCTCGCGCAGAAACGTTTCATTAAAGCTGCAAATTGCATGGGGGGGAAAGAGCAGATTATTGTCTTGACACCTAAAAAACAGCTCTTTGTTTGATTAGAAAGCAAGACTGTGTTTCTCTAGAGAGCAGGCTGGTGTCAGCGTGCCTTTACTGTTTCTATAGGAAGACTTTCCTCCTTTACGTTAGTCAGACGGTAAGAAGTAGTTGTTATCCTTTCACAGTGATTAAACCCTGTCTGCATCAACAGTGTTGCAGCACCGTCGAGGCTGTCAGGCTAAGCAGAGTTGACCCAGGGCTGTTGTTGTTGTTATTGCCTTGGACAATGAGACTTTAACAAGTGTTCCTGATAAGGGTGGGAGGCAGAAGGATAATGAGAAAGTAAAGGAATCAACAGAACATGAGTAAATTTAGAGCAGCAAGTATTAATTTAATTAATCATAAGGGAACAGTTTTCAGCAGCACAGCTAAGAGGAAAATTACATAATAGTCATGCCGTACCTACTATGCATACTGCATGCAACACAGCAAAGTACAGTTAATCTGTCATCTTGTGACTGCTGCTGAAGGAAACATGGAGTTAAACCTTTGGCTGTGAAGCTCTGACTTGTGAGTCATGTAAGGCTGTTCTAGTAGTAGGGAATTAACAACTGCTGTACAGTTTTACATCAAGACTTCCCTTTGCCATGGATGAACTAAAAAAAAATATGCTCTGAAAGTGACCAAAACATGAGAGCATCTAGTGTCAAATTACAGAACAGTGCAGAGCGACTCGGCTGATAAAGTTATGCACACTGAGAGTCCGCTTTGTACCACTTTGTCTGCATTCCTCACACACTGTTGGTTACTTACATGCCAGACGCTTGTTGTGGTTGGTTGACCCCGTAGACGACATGATCCGGTGATGTGCTTGAAGAGTGTTTACCTATGAGAGTGTGTGGATTCGTTTTCTTTTTCTTTTCTTTTCTTATCCCCTTTCCTGTCAAAGCTCCAGGACAGGATGCTGGCGTGTGGAGTGGATGGTCATCTGGTCATTGCATCTCTTGACTTTCGTGGCAGGACTCTCAGAGATAGAACATTCACATCACCCCTTTATCTCTCTCTCTTCTCTTCTCTTTCTTCTCCTCTGCTCTGCCTTTTTGCTGTGTTTGCTGACTCCCTGCTTCCCTCCCTTCCCTCCCTNTCCCTCCCCCCCTCTTCTTTCTGATCGCCTTTGCTGTTTTTTTTCTAGGTTTTCCCTCTCACTGCTTCACACTCTCATCTCGGCTGCCTCTCTGTGTCGCGCACACACACACACATGCAGACGCACACGCCGGCTTGCTCACTCTGTCAGACAGCCTCAGTAGGGTTGTAGAACAGCGTGTGTTTGTGTGTCGAGGGGGGCTATACAGCATTGTGGCCTGTACCAACTGGTGACGGTGGGGGGCCAGCAGCAGGATCAAGAGGGAGAACAGATTTTTTTTTTTTTTTTTACATAATATTGGGGAGGATTAAACTCCTCTCATCTCAGCGCTTTTTGCTTTGCTTTACATTTATTTATTTAACTATTTTTCCTTTTTGTTGTGGGCTTTAGAAGTGAACTGTGACTAGAGAAGCCGAACGGGGGGGAGAAAAAAAAAAAAAGCAATTTACGTGACTGACTCTTGCTGTAAAATATATGTTGTAAAATCTTATGTAATGTCATGTAATGTTATGTAATGCTATGTAACTCTGTGTCACGTTAACTGTGTCATTCTGTTATTTCCAGTGTTTTTTGTTTGTTTGTTTTTTTAAACATATCTCTTACTGTCTTTTATGAAGATATTAGTTATGAAGCTGTTCAATGATCTTATTAAAAGAGCATTCTAGGAATTTCGTATTACACTTTCATATTAGTGGGACCTCTCGAGAGTTGGTTTTTGCATGATTTGGTAATGACACTGAATATGTTCCTTTGGCTGATGCCTTGTGGGTTTCGTTACACATTAAATGCATACAGTTAGATCTATTAGGGAAGAGCTAAAGATCATTTATCAATCTAAAATTCTATATTTGAATGTTGTTGTTTTTTTACTCTGACCACCTGCCACTTTGCGAGTCCTCGCCTCACCGTCTTTGTTTTTGATATTCAGCTGCTGTCTGCTCAGACTGCTCATTTTCCTCATTTGTCACACTGCCTTGGTTCTCCCTGTGGGATTTGTTTTATTAGAAATGAATTATTCTTTTATTGCTCATGTGTTAGCTAAGGGGAGAACCTGGAATAGCAGAACACAATCAGGCTACAATACAAGTGTACTCAACTCCTTTTTAGTTCAGTGTCATTTAGTAAAAGAACAAAAATGCATGAAAAAGACTGCATGCTTAGGGCCACCCAAATTACTGCACACCAGCTAACTATCCATCCAAGAATGCTATTAGCCATCACAGTTCATCAGAAGGTTGCCAGAAATGTCAACGCTGCAGCAAGAAAGCCGAGGTTCTGTATTTGCAGTTTGCAACCATGGCTGTATGATAAAGTGCGATGCCAACAAAAGCTGCAAGATGCTGAATCTCCTAATTGACTCCCAGTTGAAAAGACATGAGCTTCTCAACAAACATGTAATGAGTTGTTTATTTTCAACAAGTCGATTGCTAATTTGAGGCTTTTAATTACTGTACTGCTGGCCATTTTGGAAATAATCGCTTCGTTGATAAGATTCGAAGGCATTCTGTGAGACCCTCATAGAATACTTTCATGTGAGAGTGTTTGTGTGATATGTGTAACACAGCTCTAAGGACATTAAACGTCTGTGGTACATTTTACAGCAATCCAAGGAACAGTAGTCAAGGATTTGAGTCAAAACCAAAGCCTCATGGTGATGCCAGAGGTGAAGTCGGCATCTCCAAAGTTGGCAGGATTTATCCTCAGAGAGCCGTGGATGTCTGTGACAAATTTCATGTCAGTCCACTTAGGAATTCCTAAGATGTTTCTGTCTGGACTGACTGAAGTGACACTGCCATCCGTTTAGCCTTCTAGCTGTGCTAGAATGCTGGATGCTTCACATAATTGAGCCAGAAAGTGTATTTCTATCACACCATCCCTGAATAAAAAATGCTTATTTTTTTTCAAACTCAATGCCTACAGTTTGCAAAGCAGGCATTCCATCAAATATTGGTATTCTACACATCCAAACAGAGATAATCATGGGGGGTTATTTTCTCAGATTTGTCAAAGCTCCTGCAGAGCCATCGACAGCATTACACAAATCTCTCCACTGGCTGAGTCGTATCCTACGTGATGAGCAAACTGATTGATATGTAAAAATAATTGAGATTTCAGTTTGGTTACAAATGACTTTATCATTATTTGAAGATTAATAAAAAGCCATAAATATCTAGGAGATGCCAGATTGTGGTAGAATCCATTTAGCTAGTATTAATTCCCCACCAGCATCTCTTTGTCTTTTTAGCAAGCTCTTTATTTCATCAGGAGGCCCCGTCTAATGGACAGTTTGACCATTACCTTCTGGGAGAAATGCAGCAGAGACTCCGCAAAGCGTTTTAACATTTACATCTGCAGACTTGATGGCTAATTAAAAGGTGAGAAACCCATCGCGTTTTATTAATAACTCGACAACGTCGAGAAAGTAATGCCATTAATTATGCATTAATAGCAGCAGAAGGTCCCTCTCTTTCCACCCGTAATCCTTTGTAGCACAGAGAAAACTTACAGCAATTTGCGGATTGACTTTTTTACTTGTTTGCATATAATTTGGAGAATTAAACAAAGAGAATGATGCCACATCTTTACTGCTTGCAATCAAATCGGATTCTTTTCGTGACCTTTTGTTAAAGATGCGTTTGAATTCAAACACAAACAAACACACACATTTTTTCCACAAAATGCACACACTGGTGTGCACGGTAACGGTGTCACATATGCAGGGTTAATAGGCACTTAGCATCATGGACTCTTCAGGTTCTGACTCCCCCTTCCCTAATAAGAGGCTTCTAACAGGCAATTACATCACACTTCTGCTGGAAGAGGCCGTTCCAGTCCAACCACTAATGTCATGGAAAACTCATTGCAGACCACGAAAAGAGATAGAGGAGGATAATAAGATATGATCAATGGCCTTTTCTGCTTCACGCTGTTGCTGTGGTCAGCTGTGAACTCTTAATCTACTCTCCCAGCATCACGACTTTACGGGCTATTTAGATAAACTCATTTGCATTATAATTTGTACCTGTGTTGAAAAGACCTCAAAGTACTCCAAAGTCAGCCATTTGCAGTCTGACACTTGGGGTTTGACAAGAACTCAGATGAACTGTGAGAAAAGGTTTTCCCTGTCATCACACAGGATCTAATCCACTGTACGATACATTACAATAAATCTCAACACCTCCCTTTACCTCATTCATGAGTCAATATTGGCATCTGCTGGTGAAGGTTGTGTATTACAGGTTGGCTCCCGCATCAGGAGAACTTGTGGGCAGCTAAAGCTCAACGACACCTGAAAAAAATCACCTCAGTGCAACTCAAAAAAAAAAAGGACTTTACCACTTACATTAGTGAAGAATAATGATTGATACCTGGGGTTCATATATGGAAACTTTCTAATAGTTCATTGTCAGCTATGTTGTCATCTCTGCCAGCCATAGATGAAATGTGTGTATGGTTCTTGAATAGGTGAGTCTTTGGGGAATGAAAGAGTCATGATCACATTTCAAATTTGTATTTCAGGTTTCAGATACTCCCAGGTTTAATTCATTCAGGTGAACAAAAGGGGATTTCCAGTCACTGCTCAACGTGTTTTCGTGTGCGTGTGCATGAGCGTGTAAACGTGTGTGTGCATGTGTGTGTGTGTGTGTGTGTTGCGCCTGTTGCTCCCTCAGCTTTATCAGTGCTGGCTTCCTCTTTGAAACTGTGTTGTCTCAGTTTTCTGCAGCATAGTCTCTGATGTGGTTTGTGAGT
The DNA here is from genome assembly GCF_000690725.1 of Stegastes partitus. NCBI lineage: Eukaryota > Metazoa > Chordata > Actinopteri > Pomacentridae > Stegastes > Stegastes partitus. The sequence continues at coordinate 91,603 of NW_007579218.1, forward strand.
CATACTGTGGTAAATATACACATTTGCGCATGCACACACACAGACAGAGCCACAAACACAAGTGTTCACGTCTACACACACTTGTCATGGTCACTAGTTAGTGTTCCTTTTTGCATTCATGTTACACTTTGGTGGATCAATACACAGTGAGCTTGCTGACATAAGCTGCTAGACAGTCTCAGGTGAACAACACACAGTTAAGCTGCACGCAGACCAAAAGAAAAAAGAGAGAGAGAGAGAGAAAAAGAAAAAGTTCACATCTCCACTTCACATATTCACAGCCACACCAGACAGTGAAGTCAAAGCCCTCAAACTTTATTAAAAATATCACATTGTGCTGTGTGGGGATATTCTGGGGGTCACCATGGCAACAGACATCCAAGTGCCACACGCACGAACGTGCACACCTGCCTGCCAGTGTTCCTACTTGTGCCTCTGAGCCTCCCTGTTAGACAGTATCTAGGTGCTGTTTGCTAAATGTGGCAGGACGGAGAGGCGACAGTAGCAATGCCTTTGTTCTCAGAGAAAGGAGCACATAGCTCTGTCAAGGTGTTAATTAGCCATTGTGAGACTGGAAAGTTGTTAGGATTGTGCTCGTTTCAGCTGTGAGATGCACAACCTTTTGTGTGAAACAGAGCTTTGTCTTGCCGAACTTGTAAAGAATGCAATAAAGTGAGTGACAGCTTCTTTGAAAGCACTCAATACTCCCTGTTTGTCCTTGCCAGCAGGGGATCTGACAGTTACAGTATATCTACCTGTTATGTCATTAAAACTTTCTGGCAGCAGTGAGCTCAGTATTATATGAAATGTCTGGGTTGCGTTTTGACTTTTGTACTGCTATGGATATATTGCATATTTAATCTATGGTTCACTCAGTTGGTATGAAATTTGAAATAGTCACTGCTCTTTGATTGTGTTGTGCGTCTCTGTGGAGCAGCTGTGAAAAGTGCACACTCTGAGGGATCGACTTTGGGTTAACATGATGATTTGTGATGTCAGTTTTGCAGAGGGTGGGCAGTGTTTTTTCACTGTCTAAACGACATCCAGTGACTCATGTGGAGAAAAAAATCGGAGACTGGGACTGGGTGACTGACAGTATCGGTTTGACTCGTCATGCTGAGCCTTGCCACCGATACACAGCAGTGAACTTAGTATTTTCTTGTGGACATTAGTCAATGCCAGATAGAAAAGCAAACCACACAGAAAAATGACCTATGAATATAAAGGCCAACTGTATTTTGTGTTTCTTGTCTGTGGAAATGTCAGATCATGCTTGTGTGATATTATGTATTTTGTGAGTCAATACAACAGAAACTGCGCTATGGACCATTGTAGGAGGCGATTATGTTATACGTAGTTCAGAAAGCTGAGATTGAATGTGTGAACTCTGAATGCTGCCATACATTTTCTGAATTTTTTTTTGCATATAATTATTGACATATTCTACTACTGACAATACGATGTCAATATATTTATTGATGTACTGTACTACTATTATTACAGTGGGGATGTAACACAATAATAGACTGAAATATAGGTGTCAATATGTCACATATTTCAAATGACTTCATTATTTATGTGTTAGATTGTCTCCCAGGGGTTTGTGTGTGTGTGTAATAGATCATGTTTGGAAATAAAATAGCATTTCGATGTTTCTCATTGCGGCGCACTTGTCTGCGAGCATGTGCATGTGTGTGAGTGTGTGAATGTATGCATGAGTATGTGAGTCACGCACCACTATCCAGCCCCCTGGGCTTCGAGTTCTGACGCCCATCTTTCAGCTCCTCTACTGCACACTGAACCCAGTGAACCTTCTGCTGTTTACACTCTCCCCCTCCTCCTGCTTGCTCTGTCTCTATTTATCTCTCTCACACACTCTCATGCTCATCTATTCTCCCTTCGTCTCTCTCTTGCTTTCTCTCTCTCTTTCCGTCTCCCTCCAGCTCCCTACAGTACATCTCTCATTCTCACGCATTCTCGGCTCTCTTGTGTTCTTAGTCTTTTCTCTCGCAACCCTTCCTCCGTCTCTCTTTATAACTGTGCCTCTGTGTATCTACCTCTGCAGATCAAGACTTCTTCAGACTCAGACAACCCATGAAGGGTCGTGTCTTTCGTAGATGTGTGGCCAGAGAGAGACAGACAAACAGACAGAAAGAGAGGAGATGGCAGAGGGATGACTAGCTTGATGGATGCAAATGGTTTGGATGAGGAAGTTCTTGTTTTTCAGACATTACACTTAAGATGAAGGTGAAATCACCACAGATATCCTGATTCTCAGCCTCCACCTGCTCCTCGCTGCTGTCTTCCTCCTCCACATCCTCACTATCTCCATGCCATCATCACTATCATCATCGCTGCTCTTCCGAACACAAACATGCAACCGCTCCATCAGGTTGCAGAAAGTCCAACAGCTGCTGTGTCGTCAGCCCTCTGGTGCCCACACCGAGCCCCTTCTGTCCGTTACAACTTTCTCCAACGGCAGACTGGTAACAATGTGGCTCTGTTTCTGTGTCCACGCCTGTGTCAGCAAATCTCTCTCTCTCTCTCTCTTTTTTCCATGAATGAGGATATGCGCGTGGGCCTGGGATAGTAGGTGGGGAAGGTCCGGGGCATGTCGCTCATGTCAGCTCCCTCCAGCAAGCGCGAGGTGCCGTCGGATCCTCTGGTTGATGTAACTTTACCCCACATTCAAAAAAAAAATCACTAGTGTCATCTTTGGCCCCTGAGTTCTGAAATTGCTTTGCTTGAAATTCTCCAATGCATTGTGGCACTGAAAGACGCTATTAATAATTCTGGTTGAGTGTGAGTGAGTGTGTGTGTGTGTGTGTGTGTGTGTTGGACACAGCTTGAAAGTCCATTGAGCTGTGTAGAGGAGGTAAGCAGAGTGTGCATCACATGGCATGCACCTCAAAAGAGCACATCTCACTGCGCCAGAGAACAGTTTGTCTCTGTGCTTGTGGGTTCACATGCGTATTTGAAAGTGTGTGAATGTGTGCTAGGTACAGTATGCAGTACGTGCGTGTGTGAAGATGCTTACCCAGTGTGAGATTGCTATAATGGGAATTATGTATTCACAATAAGTCACAGGGTTCATTTCCATACAACAAACTAACACTTTCATGGCCTCGCATGCTTCAATCATGTATGAAAACAACATGCTTGTCACTTTATCTTACGCCTGTTGCTTGGTCATAAATGAAGCTGGCCTCACATAATGCTCATCACTGGGAATAATTCTTTTTTTCTTCTCTTTTTTTTTTTTTTTTCTTCTTCATCCTGTCATGCTTTCTCTCCCCCGAGGCAGAGCAGCCTTCTTGGCAGCATCTCTTCACTTTGTGGCACACGTTGGGAACCCCAGATCTGGTCACGGATAGCACAGATACACTGTAAACGGCTAATCGGGTATCAAACCAGCGGAGAGGAAAAAGCGCCTCCACTCCGTGTCTCATTCATTATTCACAGCCGGCAAATGAAGTTGGTACAGTGGGAGCAATCAATTATAGATGAGAGAAGGTAGGAGGGGAAAGAGAGAGAGAGAGATGAAGGGGATCGAGAGAGGCCTACCTTGCATGCGGGCCGAGCTTTAGCATGTCACCGAACATCACGGTGGCGTTCTTGCAACCTGCATGCACACAGCTACTCAGGTAATGCACTCTGGATTCTGCGCAGAGAGAAGTGTGCATGCACCTTTCACACCACACCTATAGCATTTATTTGATGACAGCTCGGTATGCCTACTTAACAGTCTTTTAGTTCACTTGTGTGCGTGTGTGTGCACTTGTGTTTTTCTATGGCTCGCTGCACTGACACAGTCATAGCGAAACTGCGTTTGGTCTTTTCACAAATGTCGAGCAACAGTCATAGCGTCCCCTCGGTAGGTTACAGCTTGCTTCGAAACCAGGATATAAAATTGGTCCAGATGCAGCATTTTAGAATTATCACACTCGCAGTCTTCCGTCTTCTCTTCTACGTTTGAGTCAAGAGGCCTTTTGTTTGTTCTCATCGCTCTTAGTAACTACAGTATATGTTACACATACCAGACCACAAACAGATTTACTGAGATAAATTTAGTGGTGATTCTAGGAATTAAGAAGCTTTAACATAAAACTACATTTTTGTTGCTAAGAATTTTCATGGTGCATTGTGTCTTGCTGGTAGAAATGATGCCATTTCCAGTACCTTCTTGACTCATGCTTTGCTTTTATCGATACTATAATCTTTCACATTTGGTGATTTTGTTTCGCCAACATTGAGCAATAGCTTTGACCATATGTGCAATTTTGTGGGACTTTCCTGGTCAATGAAGCAGCACATTACCTCTCGGTGATGATCGTCTTCATCTGTGCCATTTAGCCAAGACAGAGTTTCACAACTCCAACTTGTGGCACTTTGATAAACATTTATATTCACCATGGGGCTGTCCCACACACACACACACATGCACACACATTTGAAAGAACGCAACACCGAGACTGACATTAGTACGGAGAGGTCACTTTCGATGTTTTCTCCACAGCTTTCGCATGCAGCTGTTTTCAGAGCGCTTCCATTGTTGTGATTGGAAAGTCTAAGTGTGAAATGTCTCTCTGTCACCTCACTATTCGTTAAATGTCAGATATTAGCTTCTGGATGCCGCTCTGTTTGTGCCGTCTGTATTTGGTGTTTGTGTCTCAGTGTGTGTGTGTGTGTGTGTGTGTGTGTGCCTTCGTTTTTGTGTGTGACTGTGTGTGTGTGGGCAGGGAGGCTGTTTGATGTGAGTCAGATCCAAACCCAGGCTGGTTTCTCTCACATGTGTGTGGGACGCATCCAGATGGCTCCACAGGACTGCACAAATGTCACTCTGATAATGAGACAACAGGGCCTGTTGAAATACAGGTAGCAGGGCTGTGGTGCATGCTTTTACACACACAGACACACACACACACACATACAGAGATGGACAGACGGGGAGAAAAAAAAATAAAAAAGAAAGGGTAGCCCTGATTGCAGAAAAATAAATACCGCATGTAGCAAATGCAATGACATCAAAGTATTAAAAACTATTTAATAAACTTAACTACATTTGCAGACACATTATTAATGGCACATAGCTGCATTTGCAGTGCTGTCTGACCATTTGATCCACAGAGAGAATCAGCGCATCTTTATCATCAAGGCTGATTACTGACTTCAGCAGAGTGACCCACAAGAAATGATGAAAGCGCTAATATTCATCCGCTGACATGTGCCAAATGACAGCTTCACCTCCATCCCTCTACAATAATCAGGGGTCAGCGCGGGTCACCGCACAGTTGCCATGGGAACAGAAAACAAGAAGGAAAATTCTCCTGAGCGCTGAACAGTGACACCTTACGCCATCTCCGACAGACTCGGTTGAGTTGCACATCGAGTGTGAAAGCAGGAGTGAGAAGTTGTTGTTTATTTAATTTTCTTACGAGTCACAGGAGTGGCCCATCAACCCCACTCGTTTTCACACTCTCTCCTGCTCTTCCTCTCTCCTGCTTAAAATCCCATTTTCACACGTACCCTTGTGGACATTTGCTCACACATATTTTCTTTGTCTGCATCGCTCCGCTCTGTATTTTCTCTCACCCAATATATTCCTGTTATTTTGAACAATATAGCACAGGTGCAACCCTCTGTGTGTGTGTGTGTGTGTGTGTGTGTGTGTGTAAGTGAGATAGTATTTGTTATTCCAGCTCTCCAACTGCTGTGACCTAATGTAAGTATTGCACCTACATTGTCAACCCTCCAACAGCTCAGTCAGCCTCATGAGGTTACTGCACCTGTTTGTCTAACACACACACAAACACACTTTGTATATCAGCCCACAGTGGCAAACACTAATCCACTGACACCATTATGATCCAAGGCTCATGGCACGCCTGTGCGTGTCTGTGTGTGTTCATGTGTGCATGTGTGTGTGTGTGTGTGTGGGTGGAGTGGATGGTGTCGCTGCTGTATCAAACACCGTCCACTGCTGGCTGAAAATTTCCTCTGAGGTGATCTGTTATAGTGACAGGGCAGCAAGTATTTTTAGCCAGAGAGAAAGGACAAATAATGAAGCAGGAAAGACAGAGGGAGACAACAAGGGGGTGAGTAAAGGAGAGAGGAAAGAGAGAGCAATGGGGGGAGTGAAATCTGAGGGTAAACCAAAACCACCTGGATGTTGCTGACTTGCTGCTCTTGTGTTTAGAACACAGTCTATATACATCGCATTACACATGCACACTCGCATCCCTCGTGGTTGTGCACACATATCTGAACATGTGTCACTTCAAATGCTGCCAAGAAAAGAATTGAGGATAATTCTGGTTTATGACAAATTAGGTTACATTTTGACAGTTTAGCTTCGCACTTCCGTTAATTATAATAACTTTTATGTAATTACTGAATGGTGGGAACGTGAAGATGTAGTGGAGTAGCGTGAGTCATTTTTCATATATGATAGTAAACTGAAAACTAAATAGGCCCTGTCAAGATGTCACCTTGAGCTTTGTGAAATTACAAGTGTGTTGTTTTTTTTGTTTTTTGTATTTTTCCTATTTTTTGACATCAACACATTAATTGAAAAAATAAAAAAATAAATGAAAATATTATTAAGTCTATCTCTATTTACAACAAATTGTTGTAGAGCAGTAATTTAAGTGCTTAGCTTGATTTAGATCTTCTTTGGGTTGGGTGAAATTTGCACTTTAAGATTTTAAAAAGTATGAAACAGCACCAACTGGCAAAAATTGTGCCCAAAAAAAGAAAAATAAAATAGGTGGGGTGCTGTAACTTTGAAAAACCATTTTTAAAAAAATTAAAAAAAAAACAAACAAACTGTGGGACAAAAAAGGCAAATATCTGTGAGTTAATGATATTTTCTAGCTGATTTAAATACAGTAAAAGTGTAATTTTAAGGTCAAAGTGGTAAAATAATAATAATATTAATAAAAATGACTCACTATTTGTAAAAATGCTGGTTTTTGATGTGGATATTATGTAAAGGTTTGGCTTGTGTTTCTCCACTTAATATGTAAAGGAATGCTTGTTTTCAGGGATTTCACTATTTATTATCTGTAGTTTAGCAAAATAGTAAAATCTGTAAAATAAAAGTAAATTATTTTAAAAAAGAGTTAAAATTGTTTCAAAACCTTCATTTTAAAAGTGTGTCTGATTGCTTCTGTTTTTTGTTTGCCATGGTCATTGTATTCCCAAATCCCTACAGTTAACTTATTTAGTGTTACCATAATCAATAAAATGACTAATGCTTAATCCAGTGAAATGAAAATGTGACTTAAGCCAAGCGATCCTTCACTTTGGGGACTAGTAGTGAAACAAGCACAGGCCAAACATTTACTCAGAGGAACAAACAAGGAGAAATACAACTAAAAAGGACAAAGACCAAGATAGACTTCTTCTTTTTGCTTCCCCTTTTTTCTCAATGGAATTCTTACAAGAGTAAGACTTTGGTTTTTGGTTCCGTTGTCACGGCAGCAGGCAGCTTCTTTGGCCCTAACCTCAAAGTGGTGGGTAAAACAATTTAAAGTGAGCAGAGTGGTAGTCGGGACATTCTGCTTTGCACACGCAAGTCGAGAGGACTCAGTGTAGCACAATGTCCTCCTCTCTCCCTCTCTCTCTCTCTCTCTCTCTCTCTCTCTCTCTCTCTCTCACACACACACACACACACATACACAAACACACACACTCTCTCACTGGTTTGTTCCCTGAGTCAGCACTCTGCCTCAGCTCCAGTTTCTCTATCCCGGCCCGCCTCTGCCCGCCTGCCTGCAGGACACTATTAGGACATCACTGTGTGTGTACGTGTGTGCATGCGTGTGTGTGTGTGTGCGTGCGTGTCTATGTGTGAGCCCATGCTTGTGTATATGTGTGTGTGTGTGTGTGTGTATGAAAGAAAACGTGTGTGTGCGTGTCTTTGTGGGAGAGAGCTACTGTTGCATTTACGTGGTCAGGTCCTTTCACCATCTTATGCAATACGATATTTTTCACTTTGCGAGTAACCCTGGATATTTCTGTCGGCTCCACCGAATCAGCTATTGTACCAGTGCACCATAAAAGATGCACGTCTCCTCTTCGCTCTTCCAAAACACTCCCAATGGGTTTTGCATGTTTGTGCGAGCCTGTGTGTGTGTGTGTGCATGTGTGTGTGTGTGTGTGTGTGATCTTCTGGATACTACTAGTTCTGCTAACATGGCCCAAAAATAGCAAACTGGAGAGGTGTGAAGTAAAAAAGGAAAGGACACTTTAGTAGAGGAGTAACTGACACGGGGTGAGTCACTTTCACACACACACACACACACACACACACACACGTTCACAGAGGGTGTGCTCATCCTAACTCTTGCACATACAAGCACATACACGCATATACTACACAGAAGCATGCACCACACACACAGAGTTGTGAAACTGTCTCTCATTGGCTTTGTCATTGCTAATTGTGTGTGTGTAGGCAGGAATCACAGGTTTGTATCTCGCTGCCATGTGATTGGCTCTTTTTTTTCCCCCTCAGTTTGTTTGATTCCATTTTTCTACACGAATTACAGACAAACATCCCCCATCTTATGGTACTGCCTCACACTCACAATGAGTTTTAAAACTGAGTGACCTTTTTTTCTCAATGGCTTACAGTTGTCTGTGAGCTTTTACAGTCCTCTAAGCTCTGTGGGCCTGCAGAAAGTCAGAAAACGATAACATGGTGCAAGGCTGAATTTCCTCCACACACTTACTTAAGGGTCAGCCGGTCCCGATGCACCTGCTGTGCATTATAGGCTTGCCTCGGTGTGTTTGACAGCCTCCGATCAATCTATTGGCATTGGCGCTCCCGCCCATTTACTCAGGTTTAATTGATTCCTTTTACACATTGTAGAGCGCCTTACATCACATGCACTCAATGGCTGTACGTCACTGATAGCACCACAACTCGCAGGAATTACTGCTTTCATCGATTTGATCATATGCATTCCAGGGTATATTATCGCATGTTTCTGTGATGCTGAAATGACTTTCGTTGACGCTTCATTCAGTCGAGAAGAAAACAATGTGAGAACATGTGTAGTTCCAAATTCAAGTTAAACAAAAAAAAACAAAGAAAAGAGTTGTTGTTTCATAACCTTCATCTTTCTTTGAATGCTGAATGTTAGCAATAAGATTAACGATTTTCTTCCCCCCCCTCCAATTCTATTTACATCTGTGTTTATGGGATGTTGTAGCGTGAATGCAGAAGTGAGATTTGGAGCGAGAGAAGGAGAGAGGAAATGATACTAAGACGTTTGGCCGGCGCAGTGCCTAATGATCACAAGAGCAAAAGATGCATGCACAAATATGAACACACACACACACACACACACCATGTGATCTCTCGATTAGTGCTGTAGTCACACCCTCCCACTCTCTCTGCTTGTTTGATCACAATCTCCCTCCTACTCCTGGGCTCCAGTCAAACAGAAACTTTCAAAAGATAATGCTTGCTCGACATGAAATCACTGATGACCTTTGCTGAAATAACTTAAGATATTCAATTTTTTATGTTCTGTGGCAATGTTCAGCTGACAAAACAAAAATTAATCTCCTCACGTATTTATATGTGTTTTTTTATGTCTGTAAAACTGTTCTGAAGTGTCCGCAGATATTCAAAGGTTGGATATTATTCAAAATCTAAAGGTGGATGTAATAGCTTAGGAATATCTCTGACTATTAGAAAAAAAAAGAAAGATCTGCAGAGGTTATAATGCACCAATGTGACTGTAATCTTGCTTGGTGCTTGGTTTAGCTTATCTTTACTTTCAGAGCTGCTTAATCATGCTTGATGAAGTTTGCTGATGATAGACGGTTGTACCTTTTTAGCGAACTGTGTTGACTGTTCAGCACGTACAACAGAGAAACTGTTTAAAAAAGTGTTTCCTAACAAATACACTGCTCTACTACTTTTGAGGGGTTGATATCGTCTCAGGGGTGCTGCCAAATTTGGGTGAGCAGTAAAAATCCGCTTGTAATCGGTTTTAGGAGGCTTCAGCGCCTGGGCTTACTCTCCTATGAATCTGTGCTATTGATTTACGGTCAACAGCTTTTAATGGAGCCAATAAAACTGGAAAAAAATGAGAATAAGGTAGTTGTGAGTTTCTGGGCAGCTGTCTCATGTGCTACAGAGAAGAAATATTTTGTGTGCTTAAGATTAACTGCTTGTTTATTCGTTATTTTCTACACCCTGGATTCACAAGTTACAGTTCCCACAACAACAAATCAATATTTATTTATTTATTTTAATGGAACAAATATGGATATTTTAACAGTAAAAATGTAAAATAGGTCGTACCAACAGGTAGGACTGTGACCACAGGCAAATATATAATCTAATAATAATAACAATAGAATAGAATACATTTGATCTAAATAGTCTTCATCCTACAAAGTGAGATAAAGGAAGCCTCCCTCATGGGTTTATGCCAGGTCATCAGCGATGGGAACTGGGGCACACGGTACAGTAAAGAGAGCATATGACTTATTGCTACATTACACAGGACATTCCCATACCTCACAGTGGTTTCACAATAAGATGTGTGAGTGGTCTTTTGTGGTTTCATGCTCGAAAGAAAAGCACATGATGCCACCGCACGCGGATCACGAACAAGTGATTAAGCTAAAAAGGGAACTGACTTGCTTTGACTATGATGAAACCCCCTCAGTGTGTCAGATCTGACCAGCTGGCATGACACCTCACCTGCCACAGCATGTCAATACTTTTGGCGATTATGTTTAGCTCCCTCACCTACTGGCACCGTGCGCCCAGCGAGCACACCTTTCCCACCATCCTCCGTGGACTGCCATTGGCCGACGAGGCTAAGAGGCTGAGGTGTTGTAGCAAATAGCACAGGCTGTGGGCTGGTCCATTCTGCAGCTCGAGGGAGGTTAATGAGTGAAGCCGCTGGGCTGTCAGCCAAACATGAGCAGCAATGCTAAGGCTCCCACAATGAGCCTGACTGTATTACCACTGAGCTCTGTCTAATTATACACTCCCAGCAAGGGAGAGAGAGAGAGAGAGAGAGAGAGGGAGAGAGACAGAGAGCATATTAGGCAGGAGGGGTGGAGGGGGGGGAAGAAAAAGTTATCAAGTGTCGCCGTGTGTCAGAGAGACTTGCTGAGAGGGATGAGTGTAGATTGAAGTTGTAAGAGTGAGATAGAAGGTGTGTGTCAGTTAGAAAGGAGAGAGAGAAAGAGAGAGAGAGAGAGAGGGAGGGGGTTGGAGAGATCAAGCAAGCTGGGGAGAGAGACAGAGAGCGCACTCACAGGGAGATACAGAGAGAGAGAGAGAGAGAGAGAGAGAGCAAAGAGGCGTTTAGAGAGTGAGAAGGAGGAGAGGCAGGAATAGGATGAAGGGAGGGAAGGCTGAGCAGTAGAGAGGAGGAAGAGACTCGCAGTCTCAAAACTGGATATTCCTACGTGCCTGCTGCCGCCTGATTAAATGAGTAAACTCCCTGATACCTGCTACGCAAAGGCACCCGGCGAGGTATGTGACCACACCACTTCCTCCTCTGAGTGTGTGTTGCGTGTAGGAGAGAGGGAGAGCACAGGTGTGTTGGCAACTTTGAATGACGGGATAAACAGACCGCGCTGTGCTATTTGAATGCTCTGAGGAAATAGGTTTAGGAGTTGCTGTAGGTACATGTCATTCTGAGATTGAGCCGGGCTAATAATAGGGAGAAATATGTTTGAATTGTTTACGTGCATGTGTGCATGTGTGTGTGTTGTGTGTGTGTGTGTGTGTGTGTGTGTGACTGGGCATGTTGTATAGACTCATGTAAATCAGCACCTATATGTGTGGGCGTTTGTGTGCGTGGAAGAGAATAACAGAGAGAGTGTGAACAAGAGGGAGAGTGTGACTGATCCGGAGAGAAGGAGTGTGTGAGAAAGGCTGAGACAGACAGACACAGAGAGAGAGTGAGGTGGAGGTTTATAACTCAGCCCGATGGCAGATCAGGGCTTTCAGAATTAGAGCAGTGGGCTTAAATAGCCCTGGTCCAGAGATAACCAGGGGCCCTCGAGGAGCCCGCTTAAATTGGAGGGATGGGCATGAGATTGGTCGGGGTGGGGTTAGTCCAGTCAGGGAAAAATTTTGGAGGGAGACCAAATGAGGGGAAGAGGAGGAGGAGAGAAAATAAGATATGCAGATGTTTGGGGGGCAAGTGTCGGGAAGATCTCGTGTAATCAAAGGGAGGATGTGCCAGTGGGCAGGTGCATCAGGCGTCTGCAGTGGAACTTCCTATTCAACCAGTGTACGAGAAAGACGAGAAAACATTCACTGGAGGAACTTTTCATGTCCCCTTCAAATTTTTTTTAACTTTATACCTCTGCTTGGTCGAACTGTAAATTTGTTTCTGCACTCCTCTGTTGGCAGCGCCGAGCTGTGTTTGTGGTTCTGTTACTCTAATCCCCTCCTCATTTCTCATCATTCTCGACGGAGACATACTACGCCAGTGTGCACAATTATGATTTCTGTATGTCTATTTCTGCTACAGCAGGCGCTGTCCTTCTGCTGCAGTGATATCCCATATGCTCCATATAGGACGTTTCACAGGTTCAGACAGCTCTCAGCTATAGATGTCTTTCAAGCGAGACGTACAACATTTGTCCCTGCTGACTTAATTCACTTATTTCAATTATGAGGATGATCTGCTGGAGTGTACAGGAAGCTGTATGTCACTGCGTGATTGCCTGTACAAATGATTGTTTTGAGAGCATGTTTAAAAAGTGGTTCTGCTTTGAATGCTGGATTCGCCGCTTGTATGTTGAAGCAGGGATTCTCTGGTGTATCAGTGAGAGTTCACGCCAAAGTGGGGCTCTCGCTGAAGTTTGGTGGCATCAAATCCCAGATCTCCTGTGTTAATTTTGACTTTTAGAGTGACTTAACAAGACAAAGCCCAGGGCTTTATGTCAGACTCCTTTGCACCAGAGATATGCCCTTATGAATGATACGAAGGGAAACTGGATGTAAGGACGGTTCTGTGTCTTTTGGGAAACAGAAACACAACTCGTCTCTGCGGGCTAAATGAGAAATACAGCATGTTCTCCCATACCATGTTTCTTAGAGTACTGTTACCCTGAAGAGGAGAACAGGCCTCTTGTGGGAGAAGGTTGAGTGGCTGCTGGCCCTTTAAGAGGTCTATTTTTAAAGGGGCACGCTCATGCATGGAGTGAGGCGCACAGACGAGGCAGTGGCACACGGAGACTGTATCTGCGCTGCCTCACTTCTGTGACTCCAAACAACGCATCCTGTTGGACCATAACCTTGTGACTGGGCGACTTGGGAGAGTCATAAAACTTGTGCGGTCCGCAGAGGAGCACGTGTTCTTTCAACACACGCTCCGACACGAAAATCATCAAAACTGGAAGTTGCGAGGTTCTTACCCGACAAAAGAGAATCAGCCCTTTTCACGTGGATCTCTCTGAAGTCTAAAAGTGATAATGAGTGGGAGCTTGTAATAAAGACACCCTTATGCACAGTGTTCACAAATGTGCCAACATTCCCACATACTTGTTTTGATATGCAGATAGCTATGAAAGAAATCTGAAAACATTCGTGCCCCCTTCTTACAAACACATAATACACTTTAGTTTACTTACACCCACACACTCTTCGAAAGAAGCCACGAAAATGAGCACATTTCAGAACATTTCAGCACAAACATACATCCGTGCACTTAGAGGTGCGCATAGTGCTGTACGCCCACGTAAAAAAAAATTACTTATACATCCTCAATATCTGGACCTAAAATAATCTTCTCCTTATGCAATCTGCATGTTATATAATGCATGGCCTGTCATTATCACCGCGCTCCTTCACGCCCTGCTGTGCCTCTCCACCTACAGCACCACGCAGACAGGCAGACACACACACACACACACACACCCAGCACCTTGTGTTAACAGTCATATACTCTACTCTAGCACTCTCACCCACGTTGAGTGTATGCTCTCAAACAGCCACCCAGATGAGTGAGAGGGAAAGACAGAGAGGAAGACCGAGAGTGGGTGGGGTGGGGAGACCGAAAGTGAAAGACACAGAAAGGGAAAACTTAAGAGTGTGAAGTGTACGTTCAAGCACAGACTGCATTTGCATGATTATATGAATTTGTGCGTGCGTGTTGTTCCCGTATGTGTAATATCAGGGCTGGATGCCATACGGGCGCTCGCAGAAAATTCCTGTCTTTCACAGACTGAAATCCTACGTGGGCGCACAAGTGTAGCCAGCATTTGAGCCTGCATAACCCCACGTAACCTTAGCTGTGCAGTCATTTTCTGTCACGTTTTGTTCCTTTTTCGGGGATTTAGACAGCGGGGAGGCACTCGCCACCTTATTGCAGAATGTGCGAGGGATAATCGCTCTCATTGTCACTCAAAGTCACACCTATGGGCAAACAAAGACTAGCATGTCTTTGCCTGTCTTGCGTGTCATCCTTCTCGCTGTGTGGAAACATTTTCTAAAAGCTGTGCTGCTCTAATGTGAGCCTGTGTTGTACTGCATTTAATTAAAACAATACAGTGCAATATTTTATTCTATTGATTTCATTATATTTAGTCTGTGAACTGACAACTTAGTAAATATGTATATATCTGCTGTGTCACTGCAGGCATACTGGGTTTCATATTCAAAATTAACCTTTCTTCATAAATTAAGAAACAGTAAGAACTACATGACACTGCATAAATTCCTTTTAAGATATATTCACATCATGAATCAGAATTATGGATTTTTGAATCAGTCAAGGGGACTTGCAGGGCCTCTGTTCGCAGATCAGCACTCTCCCAATTGGACTGGTATGAGAATTGGCCTGGGAGCTCAGTGGAGGAGCCAGGAGTGTGATGAATAATCCCAAACAGAGGCAGGTGCTTGAATACAGTTGACACCGTGCCAGACTCCTTTAAGGTGACAGACACACCTGTCGGTCTAAGTGTCCCACGAGAGGAAGGTGCAGGAACTGACATTTCATAGGATGCATTTGCATTCGAGTACATTCATTGTATGTGCGAAGTGAAGACATGCTTGCGAATGCGTGTGCGGTCATGTGCAAACATGCGTATCCAATCTGCCAGTAATCTGAGTCTGTGCTTTGCTCTTTGTGTTCGAACAGATCGTTTTCCTTGGCCTTGACTTGTAACCCTTGTGTATGATCAAGCAGTATGTTCTCCTCCTCCTCCACACTTCATCTACAATAGGGGTCAGCGGCCTTTCAACCCTGCCACCCACCACTTACACCCACAGTTTTTCAGCCAGGCCTGACTTTTCTGCCTGCTGGAGCCTGTGCAAGTAAATCTGCTCCCTCTTACAGCCGGCCCACAAACACAATATAATGCACGGTATCGGTTTTGGTATCACTGTACAGAAAGTGTAACATCTGAGACATCCTGTAGCCTTTTGTATCGATAGTGTCCTGAAAGCCTGTCCCAAAGTTGGATGCACGTTACCTTCCGTACCCTTGCAATGCATTCATTCTGTTTTGTTCTGCGCAACACTAAAACCCCTCAGCAACGCAATTTTTCTCTAATTAATTTCTCTTTTTTTGTACTTATTACCAGAGGTTATCAAATAGCTGAGTGATAAAGGTCCTCCCTCTCAAGTGGAATTGGGGCTCTCCCTATTTTCATTTAGAAAATAAGCATTAAGCCCACTCAATAATATTTCAATACAATTTGCAGCACCTTCTATAACAAGCAGCATAAGCTATGTGTTGAGTAAATGACTGTGACCGTGTGTGGCTGGGTGGCAGATTTGGTGTGGGAGGGGTTGTAGAGCAATAGCAATAATGGCAGTGTATAGCAATGTTGCCTTGAATACCGGCAGTGATAAAGGTACTCTAGACAGTATCTGTGAAGCCAGTCTAGACAGCCTCTCTGAAAATGAATGGCACTTAAGCTACCAACGGGAGACCTGGCCATGCTTTCTCCATGGAGATGTCATCACTATGTTTTCTTACAGCTTGCTGACATTTTGCTGCTAAACCAGAGAACCAACAGAAACCCAGTTTGACTGGCAGTCGCCAGGGGACAGTGCCAAAAACAACAAATCTTTGGAATGAAAAGTAATCCCCCTTCTCTTTCACACACACACATACACACACACACACCTACACACACACACACACACACACACACACACACTTGTTCTCTCTGTTTCAAGCTGTTTGTACCCTATCAGACTTTGTCTCCCTCCACCTCTCTCTCTCTCTCTCTGTCTCCCTGACTTTCCCCTCTCCTCCCGCCTCCACCCCACTTGTAAGCTACTGATCTCATAGCGTGAGAGTTCTGCTCGCATCAAGGGCTCTGAGTTGGCCTAATCATGTCTCTAACTAGTAAGAGAGACTGCTACCTGCACCACTAGTGAAGGAATGCTTGTAAAAAGTTTAAAAACTAATTTAGATATAAATGAGTAAGCTGCAAAAGTGGAAATACAAAAGCATGACTGTGCATCGGCAGTGTGTGACATCACGACAGTTGCATAAGAGTTGCTGTCACCTAACCATTAGTGGCACATCTGATGTTTGCTTTGTGTGTTTACACGTCTTTGTGATGCACATGTTGCCTCCAAATTGAAACCACTGTCTGCGCTTTGTGGTTGAAAATGTAGCTGGTGCAGATGCCGCATAAGAGGCAAAATTATCAGACTGAGACTGTGGAAAAATGCAAAAATGAAACTCCCATGAGTAGACACTTAAATGTCAGTGAATGACAACAACATAACACCCGCCTTAGAAAATGTCAACCACAAGGTTTGCAGAATACCTGTTAACTGTTCCACTTGCTCCACACTGACCCTGGTATGTGCAGCACATGTCAGCATGCCTTTACAGAAGCACAGAGAGGAACACTGCGACAGTCTGCCACGGTCAGGGGAAGAGGAGAACGAGGTGGAAGAATTTTTGCTTCTGCTGACTGGCTGACCTGCATGTAATTAGTCAAGTCATATTTTTAACTGATATTGCGTAAAAGCCAGCTTAAGGAGCCATAGCTGCCCTATTTATACCCTAGGGGCTAATGGCCTGTACCACTACACAGGGGGATTTCCTCCCAGAACTATACTAAGCCTGCCTTAGGCCGTACCAGTTAGGATTCACAGGGATTAACCCAGCAATACATTACAGGCGTCACCCTGTAGTCTGCATCACTCACACTGCTGTGTTCTCATCCTATCAGCTCTACACTTGCAATGTTCAGCAAATTCCGTCTTCGGCTCTTCTATTTAGAAGGCACTATGTTCTGTTTATTTTGCCGGACTTATGGCACATCTCATTTTTTAATCAAAAATAGCAAATATTTTTTTTATCACTTTGTGCAGCAGTGAGATGTACAAGACTGTCACAAGCAGGCACATTTTTCACAATCGTGCAGCGGCTCTTTGCGTGAATGTCTCTGTGTGCGCGCAGCATGCCTTGTATGTGTGTGTTTGTATGCGTCTGTGTGTGTGTGTATATTTGTGTATGGGGGTGTTAATAGTAACTCCTGAGCCATAAGCCTGTCTTCATTGTGGTTGATCCTGCTGCGGGCAGGGCTGCTGGCTCATCCTGCTGAAGAATGGGTCAGGGCCCTGAAGGCTGACCTGGCCCTTTGCCCAATAAGCTATTGCCCGTATCACCCTGTCCTTTTATCAGCTTAGCCCGGCTCCTTGTAGAGTAAGCCACCACACAAAGCTAGTAGTACTCCCCTCCTGCCCTCCTCCTCCTCCTTCCCTCATCCCTCCTCCCTTCATCACTCCATCACTTGAATACTCTGAGACAGGTAAGGTTTGCTCATCTATCTATCTATCTATCTATCTATCTATCTATCTATCTATCTATCTATCTATCTATCTATCTATCTATCTATCTATCTATCTATCCACTGTGTCCTCACCCCTCCACCCTCTCCTCCACTCTCCTCTACTCTTCCCTCTGTTCAGATCTGTTACATTCAGCAACAAATTTCTGCTGCATCAGACGTCCATCATAGATCTCCCACTCAGCCTGAAACGTGATCAGACACCCAATATGAGGCTACACATGAGGAAGGGTAAAAAAATAAATAACAAAAAATTTTAAAAATAACAAACAATGCAATACAGCTTTTTCTTTAATAACCACAATAATTTTTTTTAAAAAGGACAAAACGACAGTAAAAAATTTCCATGCTCTCTAAAGAAGCCTCACCTGCAGAGATCTTTGACCCCTGCTGCTACTTTACACTTCCACTGCAATGATTTGTTAGATACAGCCTGGCTCGTCTGACCTTACTTGTCTGGGCGCCTGACCCTGTGTGTGTGTGTTTGTGTTTGTGTGTGTGTGTGTGTGTGTGTGTGTGATGGACAGATTAAATAGTGCAAAGCCGGAGAATCAGACAGACAGACACAAACAGGGGAAATGAAAGAGAAGCACACCGAACGCCTCGGTGGTGGCGCAAGTGATTGTCAGCGCAGTGCGACTCCGTTGTGTGTTTGTTGGCGTTAAAGTTCATCCGTGTGCGTTCGATATGCTAAATATCCAAGTATGCATGCATAAGTAGAACACGACAGTCATTTCTATACCTCTATATTGTAGTAAACACTCTGTGATGAACCCAGTCCTACTTCCTGCTCTTTCACTATGACTGCACTATTACGTATAAATTTATATCAGGCACCGCTGAATGTTGTGTTTTATGCAGAATTACATTTAACATAGTTTGTGCAATTAAATCAGCAGTATTAGTACTGAATAGTGATTGCAGGGCATAAGTGTTAACAATCTTTAGAAAAAAGTAATTACTTTATTTGCTTCTCTACATTTAATTTATTTCCTGGTTTATTACTTTTATGCCTTGATACACCAAGTGTGCTTCCTCACAAACTTGCTGACCTTGTTTTGTCAATTTTAATTTAAAAAAAAATGTGTTACAAAGTGAGAAGTTATCTTGTATAATTATGTGTTAGGAAGTTTAATTTAAATTGTCAAGGTAACTCTGGCACCTTATTAGTAATGGGTTGCTTTGTATAATACAGTCATAGAAACATGTTTACAGGAGCAACTTAATGTTAACATGCACGGAAATTTACTGATTTTCTGTTTTGTAAACTAGCTTTCTTGAATAAATAAGAAACCAGTAATTGGCCTATTGATCCTTTTTACTGATTATGAAACTAATGTAATTATGAACTTTATTTTAAACAATCTTTCCAATTGTTTTTATTTATTTATAGCTGAGCACTTAGATATATACTGATGTTTGCCAAATCAAAAAAAAAAGATTCAATTTCCATGTTTCAAAAAAATAGAAGGCTCAAAGTTTTAAACATGTACCTTAAGTCTCTATTAATTGTCATACATATAATGGATCCATTAAAAGAATCTACAGTCAGCATTGACTTGAAAAAAAATAATATCCTCCCTAAATTTCTTGGCAGCTGTTGCCTCACTGCGAGAATGTTTCAATGTGGCCTTCAAGCTGATTTTTCTTAGCACACTTCTAAGTCTGATTAGCTTTCCATTCCATTGAGGTTTAGAAGTTAGACAAGGTTAACTTCTAATTTACTGTTGGTTGCTATGAGTCTGCATTTTGCTCTGTGTTTCAAAGGTTGGATGAATTGGTTTTAGAAATATGAAAGAACATATAGATTGCTTTCAACCCTTTTCAACCCTGGACCTGTTTATTATTTTGCAGAAGGTTTCAAACGGGCGTCTGATTTCTTGTCGTGAATGAACTTCGCCGCTCTCACTGATACAGTCCTCATAAGCTGCACCAGCCATTTCAACGCGGTTCACTTGTACTGACTGAATCGCTGAAGCAAATCATTCAGAACTCTCCAGCAGTGCTCCTTTTTAGTGTATGAGCTCTTGTGCATGTGTGTGTGTGTGTGTGTGTGTGTCTGTGTGTGCATGCATGCATATGAAGTCAAATCAAATGTATTCACGAAAGCTCCTTTAACAAGCACGTTCGTCAAAAAGCGCTTTGATAAGAACAAAAGACACAAATTCAGATGAAACTACAGATAAACAAAAAGAGCAAGTGTGTGTGTGTGTGTGTGTGTGTGTGTGTGTGCGTGCGCATACGTGCGTGTGTGCATGTGTGTGTGCTTGATGGATGGGAGGTTTAGTTTTGAGTCAGAGGCAGCAAAAGCCTAAGTCTGAGAGTGTGTGTAGGATGAGCCTCCTACCACGTCCCTCCCTGTCTCTCATCAACTGTCTCTCTGCCTCTCTGTCTCTATCCCTCCCTCTCTTTTATGTGCCAACATGTCTTCTGAAAAGTGCTCCTCGGGAACACAGACTAATGATTTGGTTGCCGATTAATTGATTGATTGCTGATTTTTCACTTTCTAAAAGGTACATTTAACCGCTAAAGTTTATGTGGGAAGCATGAAACCAGACAGCACAAAGGCAGCCTATAGTGAGAATATACCGCCCAATATATTATCTCTATGGGTTGCATCCTTGACTGTGTGTACGTTTGTGTGTGCGCGTGTATATGTGTGTCTGCATGTTTGTATCCCTCACAGTGATTAAAGCAAGTGGGCGGCAGCAGCAACTGGTCTGCCTGTGTGGCTCTGCATAGCAGACATGTTTCTCACTGCTAGATATTACTCATTTCCTCAGCCCTTTGCACACACAAGCATGCACACACTCACTTGACACACACAGACACACACACACACTCACATACACAACACAGACACAGAGACGGAGAGCAGGCTCACAGTTTTTTCCCTCAGTTTGGTGGGCTCGCTGGTGTTATTTCATGCGTACAGAGATCAGAGGCAGTGTGTAGCTGGAGGCTGCTGATATCTGCGGGTGTTGTAACTGGTGGTAGTGCTGTGGAGGAGCAGTGTAGCACAGTAAGGAGCTGAGGAGTGGGTAGACCCTCTGGGAGGACTAGAATATGAATGACTGCCAACACTGGGACGTCTGCTCATCCCGCACTAAGGTCAGTCTCACATCACATCACAACAACTACCAACTCCATCAGCCTGTCTGTCTGCTGATACATTCTGTGTTTTCGATAAGAGCTGCTGCTAACTGCTTGTCTGTTGCAAATAGCAATGTAAGACTATGAGTCTTAAATTATTTTTCTTTGATATCAAAATAAGCTAGCCGCGAATATTCTGCACTTCTGTGTCTCTGAGGTTCACAGTCATGAGTGTGGAGTTTGACAGCTCTCCGGAGAATGCACGTAGAGAAAAGGCGGGATGAGGTGGAGCAGTGCAAATACATGTCAAGTTTGAAGTTGTGTGGAAGTTGCAAAATGCGAGCATTTTTCTTTTTAACATAAAATATAATCAAACTCTTTCAGGTTTTTAGTTATATTTTAGTTTTGGGGGGGAAATGAAAGAAACTCGAAATTAATAATAGCACTTAAATAACAAATCAGGAGCCTTGACGAAGATTTCTTGAGGAAGAAATGTGTAACATCATTATTCTTGTAATCTGTCGGTTTGATATATTTAAATGCTACGACAACGGTAGCTCCAGCTAAACTGCAGCCCTGTGTGCATGTCTGCACAGTGTAGGAGTATTCTGTTAGAAGACATTTCTCTGCAAACTCCTCCACATGCACAATTGTGTTCTTTGTTTTCTTGTACTTTTTTTTCGCAGGTTTATATTAGGTCTATTTTGACAACCTTAGCTGTCAAAATGACAAGGGTGTAAGAGTCATTTGAGGACAAATACCGAAACCAGTTTTTTTTTTTTTTTTTTCATTTTTTCGATTTCAAAGAATCTGGGTTCAAGTTTACTTCTTGTACAGCAAAACTAGACTGCAGAGATTAAAAGAAGTGATGTTTGACAAATTCAGACCTTTTGAATAGTGGGAGTCAATTGTATTCTGAGGTAGCTTTTCTACGTACAATTTTAGAGATGTCGTTATTGTCCTCTTGATTTTATTTTATTGCTTTCTGAATTTGCACTTATTTTGTCACATTTAATAGATTTATAAGATAAGAATAATTATTACCTTTTTTTATTTACACAAAACCTTAAATAAAGATGTGTACAGATTACGTGAGCAGTTTGGATTTTTGCTGCCACCCAAGGCCTTACATCTCTAGAATGTTCTTTTTTTCTCTGTTTTTTCTTTATAAACTGTACGTTATTGCCGTTTTTCAACCCTAATCTTCCAGCAAAACGTGAATATATCACTTTAATTTGACTTACATTACTATAGCAACATTTTCAGTGACCCAAAAATTGTCCATCATAAGCATTTCCAATGTTCTACTGTATTACAGCAGTCCTGTCTGCGTGTGGGACAATAAATCCCCCTCCTCTCACCACCCAGTTTTCAGCTTTCCACTCAGATGCACAAACAGCTTGCTCCACTCTAACACTTATTCTGTTTTTGGACCAAGTCACTTGATGAGCAACAGTGTACCCGCCTCTCCATGGAGTATCCCCATCTAACCTCTCTAACCAACTGGATGTGTGTGTGAGTGTGTGGACACAGTTGCCATGGTGACAGTGTGGCGGATGGTGAGACGGCAGGGAGTTGGTAGGCAGTTGAGACAGACTTGCGGGTGAGTGCGGGGCTGAGTGGCTGCACCGAGCTGCGGTGTTGTGGCGGCGGCAGGAGCAGCGACGGTGGCGGCGGCAGCGGCAGTGCTGGCGGTGGTGGTGGTGGTGGTGGAGGGAACAGCTGGGCTCGGAGCGCAGCAGCCATCATTTCCAAAGAGCTCATTTAAAACGTTTGGAGAAGAATTAGTGGAGCTCCCCCGCACTTCTCACTGAATGAAACAAGGCTGCAAAATCTCTGACACGTTTGAGGACTCAAACACAAACACACATGCACACAAAGACCTAAACAAATAAACACGTTCACATAATTCTCCCAGAGAAAAAATTACACGGACAAACATGGCATACATGCATGCACACACACAAACAGTCACACATATTTCCCCACACTCCTGCTGTGACACGTAATTAATATGCAAAGGCACATATCCTGTATCCACAACAACTGGTGGTAATATCAACAGTGTTTCTGTCAGCTTTTGGGTGGGTGGCGACCAGCTTTGCCTATCACTGGGGGAGTAAGTACAGCTGCCTGAGGGAATATTTGTGTGTCTGTTGCTGTCCATGTGTGTGTCTGAAAGAGAAGGGGTGGGGGGGTGGTAGTTGTAAGCTTATATAGAATACAGAGAACACCCGACGGTGTCGTGGGGGCGGTTCATGAAAGTGGTACAAAAACATATCTACATATTCCAATCATCCCCCGAGAGTCAGAGATGAAAACTCTCCTGCTGCGAGTGCTCTATGTGTGTGTGTTTTTGCACACACATACTGCACTGCCTCTGAACTTCATTGGCTGCAAAATGTATTTTTAGCCCACATGTGGGAGTAATGTGTTTGAATGAAACGAGTAAGTTGGGTAGTTTCAGTCCCACCGCACTGCACATAGGTAATGACTAATTAGCAGCAGCTACCAGAAAGCTAAGAGTTTTTAACCTCTTTAAAGTAGTTTGGAAGAGGGAGTCACTCGCTGATTTCTCTCCATCTGTCTGATTCAGTCGAATGTTTGTTTGTATGTCTGACCAGACTGACAGCTAAGTCTTAACTGCAACTGATGCCAGGACCTGACAGACTGTTCTTTTTCAATGTTCACACTTAATCTGCCTTACTTCTGTCTCTGTCCCCTCCCTCCCTTTCACCAACCTTATCTCTTCTTCTGTCCTCTTTCATCCTCTGTGTAGGTGAGTGGTGCTTCCGTACAAAAGAATCGACAGTGATCTGACAGTGATGCTGTGTATCAGCCTTCCCCTCTGTCTGCGCCCCTCGTTCTCCCGTGAGGCCCATGTGACCTAGCCTACACCCACACACAGGGGGCCCCCACTGCCGCTGGAGCCCACCCATGAATCCCAGTCCCGACCGCGGCAAAGAGTGCCTCCCTCCCAAGAAGAGGGAGTCTCGGCAAGGTTCAGCAGATCACCACGTCCCTCTGGATGAGTTTAAACCCCCTGTGCCAATCCGGGGTCGGTCTAGCACAGGGAGAGGGGAGGGGGGCAGGGAGGCCAGTGACAGGGACCGAGTCCTAACAAACCCAAACCCCCATCTCCTACACACTCCTCCACCCCTTCCTGCTCCAGCACCAGGCCTCCCCGTGCCCATACCATGGCACCTCAGCTACTCTCCCCCTGTCTCTCTCCCCCTTTTCCCAGGGCAGGTCAGCGAAAGGAGGGGATCAGCGTCTCCCGCTTGGAGAGATGATCCCCTTACCTCGTCCCTGCCCCACCACTCCAGGTGGCTTAGAGGGGAAGGTCCCCTCTCATTGCCACCTTCCCCATCTTCCTCCTCCACATCCTCCTTTAAGACTCCCTTTCCAGCCAGTTCTAGAGAGATGTGGTCCTATATTAACAGCGGTCGGCGGGACTACAGTTCCTCCCTCTTCTCCCCACCATACTTGTTTAGCCACCACTCTCTTTACCCCCAAGACCCAAGCTTAGTTGATGCAAGACACAGGTACTTGGGCAAGAGGCCAAATGGCCTGGATGGGCCAGGCAGCAGGACTGCCTCAACCTCCAGGCCTCTAATCACAGGAGAATATGGGAACGATAGCAGCAGAACCAGGCTGGATGTCAGTCCACACAGCTCCCATGCCAACGGCGGACGGAGGCAGCAAGAGGATCTAACATCTCGTGTCCACTCTGGAGGGCCATTTTTGTCAGACTCTCAAGCTCAGGAGGGCCCTGAGCCACATTCCTCACTGCAGGACAGACATCTGCATGGGATAGTTAAGACTAGCTCCAATTTACTCTCCACCAGTCCCCATCCCCTCGGACCAGACTCCAGGGCAGGTAGAGGGGGACTACTGGACCACCTAGGGGCCACTCCAGCTGAAGCCCAAATCTACTACTCCTTGGGATCGGTGTGCCACCCCAGCCCTGAAGCCCAGGCCTACCCTCTCTACAGCTCCTCAGGAACATCTATGTACAACCTGCACAGGGAGCCAGGCCCCAGGCAGCACAATCTAAGGAACTCACCACACTCACCCCTGGGTCTGCCAAACAGCCATGACAGGTCACAAAGAGACCGGGACAGAGACCAAGAAAGAGACAAGGTCGTACAAAGGGACAGGGAGCGAGGCAAAGACAAAGACAAAGAGAAGCAACTACACCATGACAAAGACCAAGAAAGAGACAGTGAGCGCGAGAGACGACGGGACAGAGAAAGAGACAGAGGGAGAGAGTTGTCTCCTTCTCAGCTTCACACCTCATCCCCAGCCCTTCACCCATCTCCCCCTGCACTCCTACCTCACTTCACCAAGGGTTCTCTGATCGAGTTGGCCAGCGGGCGGTTGAAGCGTGTGGAGGAGCTGCGGACCGAGGACTTCCTGAGGAGTGCGGATACCTCCCCAGAGTTCCACCTCAGCACCTGCACTGTACTGCTGATTTCCCCCAGCAGCACACAAGGCTTCAGCCACCTGCAAGTCCACCTCACAGACCGCAACACTCAGGTCAGCCTTCTCTTAAGATATATGCTTCAGCTTACTTTTGAGTAACATATATGTACATTACAGCATAACAAAAGATTTATTTAAAAACTGCATGACAAAATGAATGTTAGTGCAAACCAGTGACTGTTTAGACTATTACCTTGATCCTTTGAAGTCAAAATACTTTAGATCATTTCAATTCCTGTTAAGTTTCACCATGCATCAAAGTCAGATTTTTGTGCTACTAAGAGAAAGACATGAGAGAGCCCTTTTTTGAGTTTATAACAATGTTGTGGTTTTGTGTAGGAGTTACTGAAGGTCTTGGTGGAGTATCCATTCTTTGTGCAGGACCGAGGTTGGTCTTCTTGCTGTCCCCAGAGAACCACACAGCTGTATGGCCTGCCCTGCCGCCAGCTCATGGAGGGCGATGTTTGCCTGGCCCTCACCCCCACACCCATCCAAACGCACCGGACACACTCGCGTACCAGCTCCAGGGCCCATCGCACACAACTCCCCTCCAGGGCAGCAGCAGAGCCCAGCAGCTCGCACAGAGAGGACATGCCGCCTCCACCTCCTCCTCCTCCTCTTCCTCTTCCTCATCACCCAACACCTACCGCGCCAGCACCTCCATGCGTCCTGGCTGCGGAGCCTCCAGCTCAGGAGCAGCAGCGTCCACGCAAACGGCGCTGGTCTGCCCCAGACACCCTTCCCTCAACCGGAACTGATGAAAGCCTCTCGGATTTACCTCATGGCTCAAAGCTAATGAAGTGGCAGTAGAAACTTGCACATGCATACCTATACATGCATACTTACACACAAACATGAGCACATACACACCCTCCTTGTCTCAGTTGCACCCACCACGACAAACAATGGCGAGACCTCAAGGCAGGGTTGCAGGGAAGGAATAAAAAAAAAACAACTCAACAAATCGCTGCCCAAAAGATTAATCTACGTCACTCTAGTCTAGGACTTGTTGCATCTTTCCTTTCCTTTCCGTTCCTTTCCTTTCCTTTCCTTTCCTTTCCTTTCCTTTCCTCAACCTTACTTAGCACAGCCCTGAAAGGAGCAGCAGATGAAGGATCTCTTAGGCGGCTCCTTACAAACACACTGAAGACATTTAGTGAGACAATCAAGCACATGTCTGTGTTCACTCTGTTTTTGTAATGGTTGTCCCACACACCTACTTACTGAAAGTGTTTGCTGCAGGGTATTTTCAATCAGTGTTATGAAAGTAAACGCTATTGAAGAAGTGCAGATATATATGAACAAAAATCGACTATATATATATTACATTACAGATGTTATATACAGTAAATATGCTAAACAGATTTAATGCAATCTCTTTGTCAAATTTGCAATGCATTTTCGTTCTTTTTTTTTTTTTTTTCCTTTTTTTTTTTTTTTTTTCTTTTCTTGCTTCTGAGCCGATGTCTACGTGTCGGCCTGGGCAGGCAAGGTGAATGTATGAGCAACTCTTCGCCTTTTTTATTATCACTGGGAGTCATTTCAAACAATTGTTCGTCAAGGCATTACTCTCCAATATGTTCTTAACATTATCTCTGAGAAAGGGAGAACACTAATGAAAACTGCGTAACAGACAATCCCACCCACACAGACAGGTCTGTGCCACATCGCCTCGACACTCATGGTGTTTTTCCATTAAAAACTGAATGATGGAAAGAGTAAAAAGTGCAGTATGGCTGAAGAGTAATGGTGCTAATAACACGTTGGAACATGATGCTTTGTGAATACTCTTGACCCCTGTGTACTGTACGCTTCTGTTCCCATCTCATTTTTATGTACTGTATATGTTTGAAAGCAGGGAAAATGATGAAAGTATTTTAAACTCAGATACGGGTATATCCTCTGATTCAGCACACTCTCTCACTTTAGTTTGTGTTTTTTTTTATTTTCAAAAAGAAAATCTTACCTGTTGATTTTTCTTTTTAAATGTTATAGCTACAAAAATGTATATTTTTAAAAAATTGTGAATCTGTTATATGATGTTCGCTAGAAATAAAGGAAAAAAAAGCTTTATAGATTTAATTAAAAGTGTCAATTTATTCACTGTATTTGCTGTAAAGTACTATGATTTTAAATTATCATTTAACAACAATTTGAATATGGGATTAACATAAAATGCAGGAAAAATTTAAATTAAAAGTAAGTTACCAGCGTGTTTTCTTTGGTTAAACAAGATGTTTGCACAGCTAACTCTTGCCAGTATAGCTGCACAGTGGACAAAAAACATTGATGCAAGGTAAAAAAAAAAACAAAGCACATTTTCTGTAATTCCCTTGATGCATGGCAAACAGATTTACAATACAGCCATCGTTTCCTCATTGTATCTACATCTCCACAGACAAAATTTTCTGTTGCTCTGAGGGTGTCTTCGATGATGAATGAATGCAGCCTCAGTATCCACTTGTATATTATCCATGTCTACCCTGACACAGGGTCACTTTTCCACTCATCTTACATCTTCTCTCCTTCTGTGTTGGAGGTGACATTTAGCTGTGTCTGCTCAGTCTCTTCCAAGTTGAACCTCTGCAACAGTTCCACTGCAAACAAGGGAACCACCTGGCCAACAGGACACAGTGCAATACATGATCAGTATGCTTATGAGGACCTCTACTGGTTGAAAATACTACTGCAGCGCAGGAAGCAGACATGCTCTGAGGTTCTGTTCTCGCTGTGGAGGATAAAAATTTACTTACTTTACAATATGCATTATAAAAATTACACTGGAGTTTTTAAGGCCAAGCTCAAGGTGTTTGGCATTTGAGAAATGGCCATGGTGGGTAAAACCCTGGACAGGAAATCACACCGACACACTGTTCACATGACTTTAGTCCCAATAAAATCCTGCTTTCCCTCACCTGCCTTACATCATAATTTAAAAAGAGACACATTTAAACAAAAGAAAAGCTGCACATATGAAAGCGAGTGATACAAGAATTTTCTGGTTATTGTTCATCTTCAAAACACATGCACGGTCTTTTGTCTTGCAAACTGTAATTATGATTTCTGCTTCTAAAGAAAGACATAGTAAGTTGTGCCTGTACCTTAAGAGCAAATTCTGACTTAAATGTTATACACTTGGAGAGTAAAAATTGTATGTGTAGTTTAAGCTTTTTTTTTTTTTTTTTTTTTTAAATAATTCTGAACAATTTCTAAATTGTAAACAAATGCAATATGTGAATTAATGGGTAGAAGGTAGTGTAAAATAACTGAGGTGAGCAATTCTTATTCCTTTTTCACCTACCTTTGCCATGATCAGCTTCTTCTTTTTAGGCACACTGGGGTCTGGATACTCCTCTCCAAAGCAGAGCTCAATCTCATAAGGAGGTGGAGGTCCCTTCCCTTGTAAAAAGCTCTGGAGCGCTGTCGAGACATTTATTGGTGCATTCAGATTGATCACACCAAGACTTTACCTCTGTGCATAGAGCAATTATGTGAATTGTTTTTGCAATAAGTCATACTTTGCTCTATTTAGATTTAAATGACTGTTAGATAATGAATTCAAACTGCTGTTTTGTGTTTTGATTTGTATTTTTATTCTGATAAAGTAGGCATGCACTACCTTACCACTGAGAAATGTAGGTATATCAAGCAGTTTGAAGGTCTTTTCTCGTTCCAGTTTGTTGGGCCGGTCAGTGTGTTGGGCCGTGGGACCACTCCAGTACACTCTGCCCTGGCAAAACCGTTTGATGAACACCCCATCTGGGGCCACCCATAATAGCACACCCCTCTCCAGGTGACAAAGAAGGCGATTCATTGCTTCAGCCATGGAGGACGGCAGGGATACAGAGGCCGGGGAAGGGAAGGAGAGCTGTTGGGCGGTGCAGGGTCCGTAGATCCGTTCATTCCCCAGGGGAACATGGCCCTGCAAGATGAAGCACCCATCTGGACTCCTGGTGGTCACTTTCATCACCATCTGGCCCTGGTACAACAGCATCACCTGCATACGAAAGTCTGTGCACACAAAATGCAACTTGTGTTTCAGGTCGTACAGCTAAAAGACAAGCAGCATGGTCATTTGGTTTAATTTCTTTGCATAATCCCCAAAGTGTTTTTACCTGACACTGCGAGTGTAGGGCTGAGGAAGGTTATGGGAGCAGGGACCTCACTTTTAATTTTTTTTCCTGTTATCTCACAGTACAGGTGCTCCCTCATCAGATCTTCTAAAGCAGAACAGAGACATGATTCAATCAAAACTTTCTCAATGTTGTATCCATATCAGGGGGGGAAAAAAGTGATTTGTTGTTGCTGTTTATACTTTTAAGTTTACAACAAAGATTCCTACCGATATGTCTATCTGGGTCCAATAACACTTGGAGGTGGCATTTAGATGTCATCTGAGAAAAAACGAGGCCTAATACATCCCTCAAGTGGTCCATATGGGCAAAAAATGCACATACAAGTAAAACAAACATACCCAAGCCCCACCCCACACGGTGCACTTACAGAGACTTATGATTGGACCAAAGCCAACTAGAAGTAGGAGTTCTTATTGAGAAGAAAGAAGGCGCAGTTTTGGAGACTTTTAGGGATTTAGAGATCTTTTTCCCCCGGCACAGATATCCCATTGACAGAGTGGGAGTTTCTATTGTAGTGACAAAACATACACTCTCTTGCCAATTTCTCACCCACAAATGCTCTGGAGCCAGAAGCACTGCAGCCAGGGAATAAAGGCATTAAAGGCTAGTGGTAGATTAGTGTTTGTTCGCAGGAACACCCAACAACTGGTCTACAGTTAGTCTGCCACGAACTACTGCAACTAGCCAGGACCCAAACCAAAAATTAAAGGATGAAAAGTTCTCAATCAATAAACAAGACTTGAGAGTCTATAGCCGGGCCAACAGCTCTGTGAAGCACAGCAGTAAATTCAAAAGACGGATGTTAATCTCTAGTTTTACAGGTATTTTCTCATAAACAAAAAGTTTAATTCATGAATGAATAACAAATAAATAATTGCTGAAAAGTTGGACAACATAAATGTCTTCACCAGTTCTATGCCACTTTAAATAATAGTTGTTGGGACATGCCACTCTAAATCAAAAATATAAACCTCATGGTGGCACCAGAGGAAAAATCAGCCATTAACAATGATGTAATGTAATGGTAGTCCATCTAGTTTTTGTCGAGGTATTTCAGTCTAGAGCAAAGCAGTAACCGACGATTTTTCTAGAAGAATGCCACTAACATGGCTACAAAAATGACAAAACATTTCACAATAGCCATTGGTAACCGATAAGGAAAACAGAGACACACTAAATATCCAGCTTTTGCTCGTACATATCCCACTTGATGCCTGTATTTACTCGATGGGAGGATCCACATGCCAGGCCATAACCATTTTTCATTTTCATGTTATTATAGTGCTGCCCATTTATTATCATACCCTCGGTCCAGGACGGAAGTATGACTATATCTGGGACATTCCAACAAATGGGCTTCAAGAGTAGCATATCGAAGTGTCCACAACGATAGAGCACTGAGAAAATTGTGTCTGTGTGATGAAAAACAGGGGTTTATAAAGCCAAAATGGGAATGTTTTCACAAGATTAAAGGGACAGCTTCTTAGAGGATCAAGAAATGTTTATTCAAATGGAGCTTTTTGGTTTTGCTTCAGTGAAATTTGACCTTTGTCAGCACGAAAAGCCATCCCATCAATAAAAGCTATTTCCTTTAATCAGAGGGTATACAGAGGATTAACTTATCATGATTAACTAGCTAAGCAGTTCAGTTATGAGTGATGACATGCTCTGCAATAATGCGATTCTCTCTGATGTGCCCTAATTAATGTCAGTGTGTGAATAACTCAGTGAAGCAGATCTCAGGTGAGCAGGTCACTGACAAACAAACAAACACATTGCCTTCCGTGGCTGTGTGATAATCTGCCATGCATGACCGACGCTCGGCCCGTGAGCCATAACGATCGGCCGACCATGACTTTAAAAAGTTATTCCTGGAATCAAGTTCAGAGAATTTCAATATGACAAAAAAAACAGGATTGTGACATTATTCTATGACAATAAACGGGTTTTTTTTTACTATAGTTTAAATAGGAAATGATTTGGGACTTCGATATTTTATGATTATAAACTAGATATTCTATAAAGTAGTATGACATTAGGTGGGCAGCACTGTACGTATTTTTGCAGGGGGAGTGCACAATGAAAAGTAATCGTACCAGAGTTAGCTTGCAGCTAATTTACATCTGATGTCACTGGGTAGATAGACAAAAAAAACAACCACAGTACACAACATAAACAACACAATACCTAAATGTCCATCAACGTGAGAAAATAAATACTATCAGTAAATGCGATAAATAGAAAGCAGTCATTGGTTGGTGACAATCTTGTGTTTAAGCCAGGATGGTTTAAATTTACTGCAAAGTTTCCTTAGACTCTAATGTTTATGGGGATAGAACTCCCCTTCACCAAATCTTTACTTTGAGGAAACTGTATTTTTTAAGTATTTTGCAGCGATGGGGATCATTTGGCTAAGACTAATCTAATACTTAAAGGATTTGTTTACAGAGTGAGAACACAGATTTGAATGTAGTCACACCTGCCCGTGACCAGGCTGTAGACAGTCGACAGACGGGGAAAAGCATAGTATGTACTAAGAGCTTTACAGCAGATGGGGATAACTGGTGCCGGATGCTTTAAACATTAATCAGATTAAATTTAACATTGCTGATGATTCTTCCTGCTTGTTCTTTGAAAGACAAGTCAGTGGACAATCCTATGCCCACACTGATAACTTAACTGGGATCAAAAATGACCACTAAATGACTTGGTGCACAGGCAGCCACTGCTTACTTGTTGCTAGATATAAAACAAAAACATTCAAGAGACAGAGGTTGCCTGTCTGACGCATTTGGTCTTGATTCTCTAGAACCATTCTGTAATGCAGTACCAGTTTGGACAAGTAGCTCTTACCAGTCAGCGGTTTTGCTTCTTTATTCGCTTGAAATGATTCCTTGTGATAATGAACCTACAGAAACAGAAACCAAAGTCAGGTAA